>NC_141597.1:12212223-12512223 GCF_047967505.1 Dipteris shenzhenensis
CAGCCCTGGCCACGCCGATGCAGCCGTGCCTTGCAGCCCTTGCCAGCGACGTGCAGCCACGCCCTGCGCCCTGGCAGCCGCGCCGATGCAGCCGCGCCGTTCACGCTCTTGCAGCCGCCGCTGCAGCCGCGCCTTTGCGCGTTGCCTACGCTCTTGCAGCCGTTGCAGCCGCCGTTCGCGATCCGCCGCCGTTGCAGCCGCCGTTCGTGATCCGTCCGTCGTTGCAGCCGTTGCAGCTGCCGTTCGCGATCCGTCCGTACGGTTGTACGGACGTCGTACGGCCGTACGGGTCGGTCCGTACGGAAGGGGTAGGCTAGGGAGAGGAGAGAGTGGAAGAGGAGGGAGAGAGCCCGTTGGCTCTGATACCAGTTGATAGAGAGTGTGAGGGGGATAGAGTAGGGAGTAGAGAGACTCCCTGCACACACACAATAGTGGGGATAATCACAATGAGTAAGTGGTACCTCCCCAAGTACACACATATATATTATGGATAAGGTAGTAACCCTTAAGTACATCAAAGTACAAATGTGTACTTAGTGTACTTAAGTGTCCTACACTAAAGTACAACATAAAGTACTATTTACATAGGGTGGCCAGTGCCTTTACCCCAACAGTCTGAGTGGTCGGGTCTGTTGTTTGGAGCAGTTTTGAGAACCTTTCGTAAAACCGTCATAATTTTCTGTTCCAAGCTTCGTTTTGAATGAATTTGATATCAGAATCTTTGTCTTTTCGAGATCTATGTTTCGTCCCAACCGTTTCATTGAGCCAAATCAGCTCTATCAATTCACGCCTTTCACATCAGTTCACATTGTGTTGAGTCAAAAGATGTTCTTCCAATAACGGCTCGCCCTTACTTTTGGTTCTTACGGATTAGCTCAAATCAATGCTTCCCCTCAGCCTTTCTTATTTCTAATGCTAGAGTACAACTTCACCTTTGACGTCTATATCTTTGTTTTGATCTGAGAAGAGAGAGAGTGAGTGTCTCTTTAAGCTTCATCTAATGCCCAAATCTCTTCTCTCTTCTTCAATTTGTGGGTTGAGGCGTGACCAAAACCAAACCCCCAGTTTTGTGTCATAGTACACTATATCATCAATTGGTGGGATGCCTTCTTTATCTCACCAACACATGCTTAAATATTTCTTTCAAAGCTGAGGTGTTGACATCGGACAATTGTGCTATTCATTCCTCAGTAACTAAAGGGAATTTAGGACTATCGTATCAGAGCATGGAGGATACAGGAACCTCCCACTTATAAAGAAATACCAAAAGGGGCGCCAAGGTTTCGGGTCAATCTGTGTCTTTCTTTTTTTTGATTAGGAGCATTCTAGTTCCCATTTCACTGGTTGATTATTTACTGAATTGATTATGTGAGAGCATTGGCTGGTTATTTGTGTTTTACCGCCCTTTTGTTGGTCTTAAGGTGGTTTTCACTCTACTACAGGTTATTGTTTCTTGCTTGGATTAGTCTCATTTCTTGGTCAAGCAAGACGCTGATGACAATGGCTCTCTCATCGACAGAAGCAGAGTATTGCGCAGCAAGAGTGGCCTCATGCAAGGTTGTTTGGCTCAAAACAAGCATGAAGCATATTGAGGTGGATTGTCATTTCATCCAGAAGCTGATTGAGGATGGCGTGGTGGAGCTTGTTCGTTGTTCAACTTGAGAGGATATAGCTGAACTTCTGACGAAGGCACTTTCTTGGGAGCAGCTGGAGTATTTCTTTCAGGGGATTGTATGTAGGCCCACCGCCTACCACTTAGCGGGGGTGTTGAAATATGACAGTGCCTGCCCGTGATCCCTGGGCAGGCACCTTGTTGGGGTGTGGGGGGCGGGGGTTCCATTTTGCATTGGTTTTTGAGGGCTGTTTAGCCCTGCTTTGGTGCAGTATGAGCTGCAGGAGGCTGCAGTACCATATTATAGAAAGCAGTCTGCTCAGTCAGCTAGCGGCCAGTCGGACAACCCTGCTGGTCGACTGACATGTCAGCCTGCGGGACTACAGGCAACCAGTCCAGGGGCTGTTTCAGGCCCTATATAAACTTCTCCCTCCTCAGCTCTTCTAGTGCAATTTTTTTCCAATTCCAATGCCCCTTTGGACATATTCCTCTCTACCCTATCCTACCTAAGCCTCCCTCGAGGTACGTGGAGCTGGAGATCTGGTGCAGCAGAGGTTTCTCAACATTGTTAGGACCATATCGTGACAGTTTGTACATGGTTCAATGCTACAATAAATTTACAATTCAGTTCACTGTGTGTGCTCTGAGGTTTTACAGAAGTTGAATGTGTGAATTGCACGTGTTTGCAACACTCTATCCAAGGCAAGTCTTTCTCTATGTTTTCTACAGGTCCTGCCCACATACCTTTGGACATGGTATTTCGACTTGTGGGCACGATCCTGTTCTTCCTTCGTCTCCTGGTGCTGCTGCTGGAGGTGCTTTAGGCAGGGCTCCTTGTTGTGGACATTGCTGCTCCTCCATGCCAGGCTTGGAAGGTGTGATGCGGAAGCATATACTAAACTCAGAAAAGACACATAAACATGTTCTTGCTGTGTAAGAATGAAAATAGGGAAAAAAGGATTGGATTGCATGCCCCCCACCCCATCCCCCTGGTGGGTTTATGGGGTGGGGAGAAAGAAAGAGACTATCATCTTAGGGAAAATAGGATTGGATTGCATGTCCCCACCCCCCTCACCCCATCCCCCTGGTGGGGTTTTGGGTAGGGAGGGGGGGGGGGGGAGAAAGAAACAGACTATCGTCTGTTTATTCGCTGTTTGCCAATAGGCTGAATACAACTGTTTACCTGCAAGCTGAATGCCTGAGAAAGTGTCACTGTAGATGAAGGGGGATCACTGCCTGTAGGTGGATATGGAGAGAGGCAGGAAGACCTCTTCTCCTGCTGCTCAGGGCCTGCTAAGTCTTCCCTGGGACTGCTGGAGGCTGTGGGCTGTTGACGCTGACTGAAGGCTGATCAAGATGAGAAAGGGGGAGGGGGGATTCCTTTATATAGGTTTTGGACGCTAAAACATAAGAGCTATGGAACAACTGTTGTGATTATAAGCAAGTAGACGTTATGGAATAGATTTCACGATATAAGATATTGCGGTAAATTATTTCAATCTCAAGTGGTGGGTTGCCCTATCAGCTAGATGGTCTTAAGCATTTTTTTACTTGGATGCTCGTTTGGGAAATACTAAAATGAAATCGTGTAGTCTTCACAAGTAGTTGTAGTTTGAATGAAGAGAATGTGGAATGAAGAGAATGTGGACTACTTTTTGATTAGCCTTTTCCTTTAGTGCTAGCCTTTGTCGCGGCTGGGTCTGGCCTTTACCGCCGACAGACTGACAGAGAGTCTGTACAAAGACGTTCGTATAAATGGATGCTCGAGTATGTGTGGGTGTGTGGATTTGTATGTGTGAGAGCATGTGTTTATACTTTGTTCTACACCCACTGTTGAGCGCTGATGATGTCAGTGGGGATGCCATAGAAGCTAGTCTTTGCTATGGATGATGGAGTTTATTGTTTACAACCTTATGTGTGACTATCATGAGATTGAACTACTATGTGTTGTGTTTTTAGAGTATGAGTTTGGACATGTTCCTGGATTCATCTGGATATATGTTTTAAAGAATAACATTGATGTTTTCTTTTCCTGTTAGAAGCTTTACTAAAAGAGGTATGTTAGGGTCTTGAGCAGACTATACTTCTGCAAATGAAGAGAGTCAGGAGTGCGAATTTTGTTGAAGATTAAGAAATGAATGACAAGGCACACAAAACATCTTACACTTATATCACAAAACAAATGCCTTAGCATGGTTTAGTAAATGCCTGCCTTTATTAGGTCTAGTTTTATTTGGTCGGGGACTTTAATATGTGGGAAGGGACAAAAAAATGATATCAGACTTCGCTGAAGGTTGTTATGGAGAGTCATTAATGCTTCACATGCTGCATGTGGTAGCTAAGCCTGGTGTCCAATGCATGGATTTTATGCTCCACTGCTCCTTTCAGAGTGTTGAATAGTAATGAATACATGGAGCATGATTACTTGGTTCTCTGGAGGGCTTAATTATGGCAAGCTTTAAGTCCATGTTTGTTGCTACACCATTGTCTGCTGTTTTGAAAGTTAGTGACATAGGTAATTCTCTTTGATCACTACACATCGAAGAGTCAGTGATTTTTTGATCATCTTTTTTTTCTTCTGACTTTTGGATTTCACCACTTGTTAGGTGGTAGAGTTAGATTTTCTATACCCAAGTGAAGGTATTCATCGTCGATGGGATAACGGGTATCGCATAACATCAACAGCTGCAACTTGGGACCAGGCTGCTTTTGTTTTAAGTGTGCCCAGAAGGAAGCCAGTAGATGAAACACAAGAGACTCTTCGTACATCAGCCTTTCCGAGCACACATGTAAAGGTTGGCTGGCTGAACAATCTGCAATGTTTTAAGTTTAAGTTACATCTTCTGCTCATTGCAAGGTACAGACTTAGGCTTACTTTGTGTTTTTTTGCAGGAAAAGTGGTCGAAGAACCTTTATATAGCTGCTGTGAGTTATGGGCGTACTGTATCATAAGCCTTAACAAAGTTGGTCTTTGTCATCCCTCCCATGTAAGGGAGGGTGTATGCTGTCTTGTACTCTTTGGAAGGGGAACTAGCAACCCCAAAGCTGCTTAAGCTGCTCAAATGGGAAGGCAGGGCTGTATGTAGTCAGTTTAGTCACATTTATATTTTGAAATCAAATATCATGGGCCATGTCAAAGGTGCAGTTGGCGAGTGCTTTTTGTATTGGTTGGCATTGCCTCACCTCAACGGAAGACTGGTAGGTTTACTTTTGAGTCTTCTGTAATAATGCCTCCCCTTATCAACAGCTCCAGATGGCACTTGTCTCATGCTTCCGTACTGGCAGGTTGTATACTGGGTCTTGCAGAGAAGGGACAGCTTGTCGTAATAATCAATTGTACTTTTCCAGATTATCTGGAACTTTTATTGACTGCAGTGGTTACACAACTGGCAACATGACTGGCAACAGTGTGGGTGGCATTTAGATCGGGGCTCTCTTTTTCTCCCCGTGGGGGTTATTGCGGCAATCTGGAAAAAATTTGGAAGTGTAGGGGTTGCAAATTCTCCAACGGCAGGGAGAATAATTGACACACAGCCTAGGATTTGGGAGCAAAGCAGAGGAAATATCACAGTACCGATCATATACACATTAGACAAGGCTGGCTTAAGTTCTCATGGTTTGCTTGTGCCTTGGAATATTTTATACCTCTGTAGGTTATTGTCTAGTAAACATGTTTTTTTGGGTTGAGGATTCTGTGGTGCTAGGTTGGTGTAGATGTAACTTTGTTCTTGTGCTAGAACGTAGCTTGTCCTTTAACAAAACTTTAAAGGAAGTCTTATATTCATACACGAAGAAAGGTTTTCAACAGAGTACCTTGATGGAACTCAACGTCTTGGGGCACTGTTCTCAGAGCTTGACAGCACTTGCTTTTTAATATCTATGTGAAGGATATCTCATATGTTCTCCAAATGGTTTTAGTTTAGGAGGAAATTTATTCGTCATATTTTGGGTAAACAGAGTTTTTATCACTTATTTGACTTCCTTTTTTGCAGATATATCTCCTGCAGCCCTGCTGTCATTTTGAATGGTATGCCGACTCTACCTCATATGCTTGCTAGCTGTACAGTCGATGTCGCTGGGGTTACAGTTTATTGAGCGTTGTACAGCCGATGTCGCTGGGGTTACAGTTTATTGAGCCATAATTTTTGAAAGAGAAAACTAAGATTGGTGATGTTACTGAGAATGCATGGATTTGGGTGTGCACGTGCAAAGCAGGTTGGGTGTGGGTGTGCACGTATGTGCATGTGGGGGTGTGCGCATACCGAAGCATGTGCATGCATGTATTCAGGAGGTAGATTGCTGTGATGCTGATCATGTTGGGATGTGCACACATGCAAGCATGTTCATGCATGTATTTAATAGGAGGTAGATTTCTGTAATACTGATTTCTGATATGGTTATTATGTTCGAGTTTTTTCAAAATCATTTGCAGATGGAAGTGTTGCACAATTTCATCCCTTGAGAATGCTGCTTGATATTTTCTTCTCAGTGGCCTCTAGTTGTATAAAACAGTTTCCTGATTATCTGGCATTGAAGTCTGTTCTTGAAGACATCTTTACAATGTTCATTTTCAATAGTAGAGATTGAATTTGGAAGATTGGTTGTTAATAAACAATCCCCTCGATGTTTTGCTGATTCAGGTTATTTGCTTTGCGTAGTTTTTAGGCTAACAATTTTAGCTAGGAATCACCATTACTCTTGATGGCTTTTCTCCTGGCCTTTGTTGCTGAGGTGTAGGCCTAACAATGTGGGCTTTGGTTTCAGAAGCTCATATCCAGGGATCAAACCTCTGGGGTCTTAGTAATTACTTGGAGTCCCTACACCTTGTTCTTTTTGGTTTTTTTGGGGGCAAGGGCTTGTGTTCGAGAGACCTCTCTTACGGGACTCCACACATAATGAGGGGGTGTAGGTGTGGCTAGCCATGTGATGGAGCAAATTAAAACAAACAAAGCTTGTTAAACTTGCGTTGATTATTCGATCTGGTAACTCGAGTTCTGTTAACAATAAGTAATAAAAGAATATAGTTTTGACATGGAGTTGTTTGATCATAGATTGGAGCGTGTTGCAGAGGTCTTTTAGTTTTTGTGGATCATGTTTGGCTGCTTTTTCATCTAGAGTGTTGAATAATGCTAATCTCTGCTTTAAGACAAACATCTGAGCACTCTTTTTATTCTGCAAAGGTTTTGGCATTGTTGTTTGCTTTGTACCTCCTGTTCTCAATCAAATTCCAGTTGACATCTTGAAACCTCATTTCAGAACTTTGTTTCAAAGACAATTATACTGTTCTACTCGGAGAGAATCTATCAAAGTTACACTAGTAAAGGTGTTTAAAAGATGTTTTCACCTCAAAAGTGGAAACCTACTCGAAGTATTCCAGGCTGCAATGCTTGTCTTCTAGTCTTTGAATGCAATTGATCCGCTGTAAAGGCAGTTTTTTTGGGTGTCCCAATTGAACAATACACAAGGGTCTCCCAATTGAACAATGCACAAGTAGGCAGCAGGACGGTTGCACAAGCAACCATGGGTGCAGTATGCTAGGTCATTCATTGCACAATGTTAGATTAAATCTACAACCCATTGACGGTATGCAGAGAAAGAGATGTACTGGTTGCACTTTCATGCAGCGATTCTTATATGACAGATTTGAATGTTTAACACTAGTATCTGCCTCGCAAAAACAAATGCATTTGAAAATGTGAAGCAAGCATTGTATAACCTCATTGATTAAGTATGTTCACTGAAATAGATGAAAAACAAAAGGACTTGAGGGTAATGGTAACTTAGACTGCAAGAACTTATCTGTTAAACTGAAATGAATGTAGGCACCACTTAAACATTAGTTGCACCATGTGTCAGTATGCATGCATTTTATTCGCAAAGGTGTGATTTTAGGTTCTCTTGATGAGAAAGGTAGGCGGACCTTATCTGTTTTCGTGCAGATTTTGGATTCCCTTTGAGTAAGACTCTTATGACTTCAAACAGGAAGCTTAGCAGGATACTTTGAATGGGTAACTTTAAATGATACACTCATTAACTACATCCCATGCAAGGCGTTGAAAAGCAGTAAGTGGTCAGTTGTCATACTCGACTCACCTGTCACAAAGTAGAAGCAATTAGAGTGATTGATGGCCATTGAGAGGGATGAAGTGGGGTGGTCTCTGGTGTATACAGTCTAAGCTTTGGGATAGTGTGACACTTTGAACGAAACACCCTTCAAGAGTATCCCATGAAAAGTAATCAATGGTCATGCATGGGATTGTTTCATCCATGGATTGGATTTTTACTTTGAATTCTTAACATATTGGATGCATTAGTGAGAAGTTGGCAAATATGGTGGAATTGCAATATGCAGAAAGGTGCCTATTCTACACATGAAGGAGGACGAGGATTCCTTGGTGAAGGTAAAATTATCAAACATTTAAAATTTATGTAGGTTACTTCACTTATTTGTTCATTTTGCTGCCATCATACAATCCCCATATAGTTAGTCATTGTTGAGCTAGCTTTTGATGAGGCAAGCCAAGTGTTAGATTATATATATATATATAGGCCCAATATTGAGCCCAAAATCTTGGGTTATTGGAAAGGGAACCTAATCTTCTTATGCTTAATGGTATACTTGTATGGTATTTCTTGCAATGAACCTACACATGAAGGAGGATGAGGATTCCTTGGTGAAGGTAAAATTATCAAATATTTAAAATTTATATGGGTTACTTCACTTATTTGTTCATTTTGCTGCCATCACACAATCCCCATATAGTCGGTCATTGTTGAGCTAGCTTTTGATGAGGCAAGCCAAGTGTTAGATTATATATATATATATATATATATATATATATATAGGTCCAATATTGAGCCCAAAATCTTGGATTATTGGAAAGGGAACCTAACCTTCTTATGCTTAATGGTATACTTGTATGGTATTTCTTGCAATGAATTTAGAAAGCTTCACCTCAAGGCTAAGTGTAACCTAAATGAATCAGGTAGAATCTTGACTTCATGAGTTGATAAGTCTTTAAAAGACTAGCCTAACATCATTTGCACATGGTAGTGTGCTAATGATGCTCCATGTTGCTATATTGAGTAGTCATAGTAGTGCTTATTAAGAGTGTCAAATTCTTATTTAATGGAGAGGAATTGAAATAGGCACCCCCACATTGAATTTGGGGTAATTAATTAATTTGTTTGTGAGGGAGGAAAAGGAGGGAGGGCTTGAATTAAATAAAAGGAGGAAGGGGAATGGGCAATAATTAGAGGGGGAATGGGGAGGGGCAATCTCCCAGGTGGGGAGCGGGGAGATTAATTTAAATAAGGGTGGGCATTACAAAGGGAGGGACTTGTGAGATTGGGGAAGGGGGGATCATTTTAAGGGCACATGGGAGAGAGGCTTTATAATACTATTATAGGGATAATATTACTGTAGCTTTATGGTAGGGCTCACTGTGAAGATAGTGGGAGAGAGGGAAGGAGTCTTACTTGTGGCTTTCTCACATACACAATGGGGGAATACACACAAAGGTGGAGGCTGAAAATAGTTTTTCTCTTCTTAGTTGTGAAAGCCAAAATAACTCAAGTACAAAGAAATAGAAGAACCCTATATGTGGGTCTCAAACCAAACTCAACTAACTAAGGTGGCATACTAACTGAGCTACGAACTAGAGTAGATAAGGATAGCTGTCATCCAGCTATTATTCGTGGGCGGTGTACCAACCGCATCTGCAGCTAACAAGTTGTCTCACATGTGGTTTCAGCAATGACACACGGAAGACATCATGGATCTTGGAGGTATTGGGTTGCTCCAATTGATATGCTACCGCTCCAACCTTGTGAATGATCCTATAAGGTCCGTCAAACCGATGAGCAAGCTTTGTGTTGGTATAACCTTTTTGTTGCGAGGCATAACGGTTCTTATGGAGACACAAATGCACATAATCTCCCTCTTTGAAATATAAATATCTCTTGCGCTCATTTGCATATTTCTTCGGCTTAGCTTGGGTGTCATGCATATTCTTTTTAGCCAACTACAGAAGGGCATGCATCCTCTTCAAGTCATTCCGTGCTTGCTGATTTTTCATAGCCATGCCAGCAATTGAAGGCATCCCGATGCACATCCGTACATTGCGTCAAATGGGCTCATGCCAGTGGAGAGATACTTGGTTCTGTTGTAGCAAAATTCAACAAGTGCCAACCATTTATCCCAAGACTTATGAGTATTATGACAAAAGTGTCTCAAATATTCCTCCACCCATTTGTTCACCCTTTTTGACTGTCCATCAGTCTTAGGATGAAATGCAGTGCTAGGTGTGAGTAAAGTACCCATTGTTGTAAATAACTCTCGCCAAAAGTGACCCATAAATTTCACATTTTTGTCACACTGATAATTTCTTGAGGGAAACCATGATGCTTTAAGACATGGTTAATGAGTTGCCAAGCAACCTGTGATGCTGCCATATAACCCAAAACTAGCTGTAGGTGAGGAGAGAAAAGCTTGAAAGGAAAAATATAATCCAAGGAAAAACCCATAGCTTAGGGAATGAAGATTGATGATGATGGTGATGGAGCCAGAAGGGGTGGAGTTTTTGAGGGTGACGTTCAATCAGGTCACCCTCACCTCTCAACATCCACGAATCCTGAAGACATTCCCTTTCATTTGCATGCGACGCATGATTTCTTGACAGAGTTTCCCTCTGCTACGAGAGCTTTATGGGAGTGTTCCCCTTTTTGTCAGGTTGACAAGGTAGATACCTTAGATGAGATTCGCTTTCTTGCGCTAACGTCGAACCAAGCTGATGTGCACTCATCTCTCGCCAAGATATGGAGCTTTGGCGAGTACCAGAGGAGGTCAAGTACAAAGAAGAGGAGGTGTTGTGCACCCCTCCTACTCGCATGCAGCTCAAAAGCCATGGGGAGGCTTCTTTAGCCTCCCCCCAGGATCACATTTTGCTATTGGCACTCCCGGTGCAGATGGGCCCTTGGCCGCGGGAGATGTACACAAAGCCGTTGCCTCTACCTCTCCCCAGTGCAGATATGACTACGAAAACAGTGGTGAAAATTGAGCACTCGCAAGAGCATCCGGCAAAGCAGTTGCAATTGACCAATCAGGCGAGCATCGAACTGAATGGAGTAGAGATGCCTATGAACCCTCTCGTAATAGTAAAGGAGGAGCCAATACTAGAGGTAAAGATGGAGCCTTTAGAGGACCTGGTGATCAGAGTAGAGCCAGACCGCCGTCCCCAATAAGGGGAGATTGTACAAGAAAAAACAGGACAAGACGAGCAAATAACAAGCATTTTGAGTCGACTTCGAGTGAGTCGAGGCTCCCTGCGACCAACCAGGAGAAAGTTAAAGGTCTCTCGTCACAGACAAATGCGGAATCCGGACATGCTCACAACAAGATGCTAATAGAACACAGTCTGATGGAACGGCTGAAGTTGCTAGCCTAGGTAAGACGATAATGGCTTTCTTGGAAGATACATTGCTAAACGACTCTATGATGTGGTTGCGCACGCATGCCTTTGTTGGATTTCTTCTTGGTGGTAGACCCCCTTTGGCCTTTATAGAGTCCTGGATAAGAAACAATTGGATCAGAAAGGGAATGAATGTGCTTAATGTGAGGTTCCTCAAAAAAGGCTTTTTGTCTTTTTATTTGAGAAACCCGAAATGGCTGCAAGAGCCATGCAACATGGTCTTTGGACCATTAGAAATCAACCACTATATTTAGAGTGGTGGACTAAGGAATTCCCCCCTGATGCCCTTAGGTCTACCAAAATCCCTGTGTGGGTAGAACTCCCTGATCTACCTCTGTATCTTTGTAACCAACTTCCCTTTCTATGTTGTGGCTTGGGTGAAGTACTTGGAGTAGAGCAGGAGAACTTTATTAATCTCAGGGGTAATCCTCAAATTTGCATCTACCAAAATCCCTACGTGGGTAGAACTCCCTGATCTACCTTTGTATCTTTGTAACCAACTTCCCTTTCTATGTTGTGGCTTGGGTGAAGTACTTGGAGTAGAGCAGGAGAACTTTATTAATCCCAGGGTAATCCTCAAATTTGCATCAAGATGGATATAGCTGAGGAGATGCCCAAGACTCTTACCATTCTTAATAGAAATGGGAGCATTTACAGGAGGGAACAACCCTTGACTTATAATAATTTGCCAAATTTTTGTTTTCTGTGTGGTCTTTCCACCCATGTGGTCAAAAACTGTCCCCTAAAGAGGGGCAAGGCTAAAGGTGGTCAAGCAAGTTGCCCCTGCTGAGAGGTGGGTTCCTAAAACTCAAGCATCTCCTTTGAACACTCAGGATGAACATCAGTTTGTCAATAGAAATGTTGGAAAGGATAAGGTTGTTAGTGTTCCAGATACAACAAATAAGAATCATATTGAACCTCTCAGGGACAAAGAAGATGCCATTGAAGGTAGCAATAGCTTGAGTCATGAGGACAATATGGTGATAGAAGCTGGTTGGTCAAAGGAATTTGAAGAGGATGTCAACAGAGAGGATGCTATCGAAGAGATAGAGGAAAGTGAAGAGGAATCACAAGAAGAGTAGCTGAAGGGTACTCCAGCTAATAAAGGTAAGCCTGTCACTGTGGTTCAAGACAAGAGGAGACAATCCAAGGCTGCCATTGTACAAGCTAACAACCCCAACCCTAGGGCTAAAAAGGGGTAGAAGAAGAATGTCAGATAAAATCTTTTCCTTCTTGACTCTTAATGTTAGAGGGTTAATGGACCCTGGTAGAAGTGAGGAACTAAGTTTCTGGTTGAGAGCTAATTCTTTATTACCTTTGTTTCTAGCATTAGAAGAAGTCAAGGCTTGTGATCATCTACTAGAGGCTAGACTAAAAGCTATAGAAGATAAAAGAAGAGTGTGGTATTTCACTTCACATGTATCAAAGAGATTGAATTTTCACTAATTTCTCTGTATGCCCCCAATTCAATAGTGGATAGAAAAGGGCTATGGGAATCCTTACAATGTGCAGATGGTAATTGTATCACTTTGGGAGATTTTAATATGGTTGAATGTAAGAGAGACATATGGCTTGGAAAGGGTACTTGCATCAAAGGTGCTGAGCTGGTGTCATGGGAAGAATGCAAGGAACACTGGCAATTGGTAGATGTGGGTATAGTTGGTGACTTTACATGGTGTAATAGTCAAATAGGAGATAACAGAAGGGAGGCCAGATTGGATAGGTTTTATGTTTCATAGGGCCTCTTGAATAGTCATTTATCCTTAAAAATAAAAGCTTTCTCCTCCCTCAGTTTGTCAGACCATAAACCTATCTTACTAAGAAATGACTTTGGGTCTGATGTTAGGGGTTCCTCTTAGTTCAAAGTTGATCCAAAGCTTTTTCTATTAAACAGTGTGCAGTCTTTGATTATGAAGGCCTGGCAAAATGGTTTTGCCAAGAGCATTTCTGCTTCAAAAGCTTGGTGTTTGGCTGTTCATGACACCCAGATCGTTCCTAAAATAGCTAGAAAAGGCAGGGCTAAGATCATGGCTCAAAGGATGGACCTTATTTAGAACAAGATCATAATTCTAGAACATAAAGCTAGAATACGGGATGCACGTGCCCAAGAGGATCTTACTACTGCTAAAAAGGATCTCAGGAGATAGGAGCAGATCATATTAAATGACTCCAAGGTTTATTTCAGAGAGTGGTGGGTAGGGAGGATAGATAGGCCCACCAAAGAAACTTTTAAGCTAATCAGAAGAAAGAGAGTCAGGAAGAGGTCCCTATGTTAAACAAATTAGATGGCTCTTATGTTGCATCTACAGAAGAGAATATTCAGGTTATCCAACAACACTTTAAGCTGCTACTTTCTACTACAGTCACCCCAAATGAGGACACACAGAGAGCTAGACAACTCTGCCAAAGTATAAGGAAGAAGGCTGCCAAACAGTTTGATCTACCCTATCTAGAGAGGCCTTTTACAATAGAGGAATTGAAGGAGGCAGTTATAGCTATGGCAGATGGTAACACACCAGGAGAGGATGGGCTGTCTATTGAATTTTATAAGACTTTCAGGGATTTGGTTGGCCCTGACCTTTTGTTATTGTGGCAAGAAAGACCGAGGAAGGGTGCTCTCCCTTTTCATATCAATGAGGAATAATTAAACAGATTCCAAAAGAGGGCCCCAAAGATGAGCTAAAAAATTGGAGACTTCTAACAATGCTAAGTTGTAGTCACAAGATATTTGCAAAGGTTCTAGCCCTTAGAATACAAAGTAAGATGAAAGGGTGGATTCTTCCTGAATAAAAGGGGTTCATTAAAGGGCGCCATCTCCTTGAAGCCGTTATTAACATCTGGTAAGGGTGTGAGTATGCCAAAGAATCTAGACAAGATACATGCTTTCTTAAAGTTGATTTCGATAAGGCATATGATAGGCTGGAATGGGATTTCTTAATTCAATCCCTACAAGACATGGGACTTGGTCCATCCTTTATTTCCAGTGTCAAGCTCCTTCTCACCAATGCTTCATCTAAAGTGAATGTTAATGGGGTGATGAGTGAACCTTTCTTTTGAAAAAGATAAATCAAGCAACGATGCCCTTTAGCCGCTTTACTTTTTGCTATAGTAGTAGAGCTCCTCTTGGTTGGCTCCTTAGAAGTCAAATTCAAGAAGGCAACCTCCACAGGATTGAGCTTATGAATGGTAAACAGCTTGTATGTCAGCAATTTGCAAGTGACACCACACTTACCCCTAGAAATAATGAGCAAGATGTTAGATGCGTTATGGATTATCTTGATATTTTTTGTAAAGCCTCAGGATCCTTAATTAACCATTCAAAAATAGGCTATGATACTTTGACTGGCAAAGATCAATTGGTGCTATAGGATTTGGGGTGTCTCAGAAAAAAAAGGGCATGGTGTTTAGGTTACTGGGAATCCCAATGGGCTTTGAGATAACAATGAAATAAAGGTGGGAGTGGTTCTTAGACAGGTTTCAAATAAAGTTGGATAAGTGGAGAAGCTTTCAAGAAAATCTGGCAAGGAGGGGATTGGTGCTTAACCACTGCCTTTACCCTATATCTATTTTCTATCTATCTTGCTGGTCTCCCTCTAAAACTGGACTAGACAAATTTATCAGAATTTGTAGACCTTTTTTGTTGGTAACAATAAAATCTCCAAGGTAAGATGGAGCTATTGCATTAAACCCAGGGAAGAAGGGGCTTTAGGTGTTACAGATATATCAGCTGCTGCCAAAAAACTCTCTGCCACATGGGTAATCAAAGCTCTGTTAAGTAGAGAAGATGACTGGGCTCAGCTTTTGCTGAGAAACATGAAGCACATCAAACCCTGCAGGGCTCCTAATTGGAGAAATATTCTCCTCTCACTTCAGCTATCTTCAATCCTGAACTCTGCAAAACCAAAGGAAGCTCATTGTGGAAATCTATTTGGGGTGCTTTTGAAGAGAGAAAACCTTTCTGCAGTTCTCTGGTGGCAAAGGTGCTTTCATGGCCATTGACTTAGTTTGGGTTTCAACAATTTTCAGGAAGTGTTTACTGACTATTTGACAAATTATGGGCTAAACAAGTTCCAGAGAAGATGTCTTGTCTTGCTTGGCTTATACTCCAGAAAGCAGTTTGGACTAATGCTAGAGGGCTTACAATAGGAAAGGGAGATGGCAAATGTCAAAGATGTCTCGACTCCATGGAGGATATTTTTCATATTTTTGTTGCTTGTCCTCATGCTAGAAGAGTTTGGAAATACATACAGATTGAGTGTGGGGAACTCATCAATTGGAAAGCTATTAAGGTAGGAGATGAATGCAAAACAAGGCATGCGCCTTGGTTCCAAATAATGGCACATGCTCTATGGTTCATATGGATCTCTAGAAATAATTTTGGGTTTAACGATAAAGATCTTTGCATTGATGCCTTATGGGATAGGAAAAAATATGCCTTGATTTTTAGATAAGTGCCTGCAACTTGGAACACGCAAGACAAATGCTGAAATTGCAAGACACAAACATTCCTGCTTTATTTCGGATGAACACACAAAGCTTCCTCACTTGCTGTAGAGAAGATCTACTATAGCTGATTGCAGCCCTACTGCTACTGGTCCTTCCACTCAGATTGCTTCTGCTCAAATCTTGGTTGATGCTACTATCTCCTCTCAGATGCAGGCACCCAAGGAGGTCTATTGACCTTGTCTAGGGTATCCATGTTGTTCATCCTGCTGTTACTATTCCTGCTATTGACCACAATGAGGAGTCAACCAATTTCTCCTTCCATGTTCCTGATGCATCTCTCAATATTTACCGAGGAAGTTACTGCTTTTTGCTGCTACCACTCTTTTTGTAAGAGAGTAATTCTGTTTGAGGACAGGTCACTCCTATTGGATGAACTCTGACGATGTACAAAGTTTACTCAAGTTAATATAATATAATATATTTTTTTGCCCAAAAAAAAAGAAAAAGCTCTAGGCATACTCCCTAGTGCGGTGAAAGGACGGATGCATACCAATGGGTTAGCCCAAAAGAGACGACTCAGCTTGCATAGATGTAGAGAATTGTGAGCCAAATGATGGCCTGACATCCTGTAAGAAGGTGCTCTGTGGCTTAGAGAATGCATCATCCAAGTCCAAATGATCCCCATGCTGGGTATGTGCAACGGTCCAAAAGACTGATGCTCATAGGCACGTCATGTATGTACCATATAAAACCCCTGAGTGGAGTAGGAAAAACATCCTGACTATCTGAGTAGTCCCCTTGCTGGGGTGTGGGCTGCTTGCCCTTGTCTTGCATGGCCTAGCCGAGATCTACTGCTCGAGTTGTTGTCCCATTTGGGCAAGAGCCTTATCATGGCTGTGGTAAGTTGCTGGCTGAACTACTATCCCATTTGATGGAAAGCACCTTGGAGAATAGAAGTAAGGGCATTCAAAAACTATGTCTGTGCTACCTGTGCTTCTCGAGATGTAGGAGAGAGAGGCTGAGGTGTAGGGATCTCTGTATCACCAATCAATGCACCCACTGTGGAAGGCAATTGCTCAAGCTGAGTAGCCTCGTCATTACTATCATGCAATGTATCTCGAGGGGCACGCTTGGGTGCCATGGTGGCTGTCCGAGAGAGAGAAGGAATGTAGGCAAGGAAATGGAGTGGACTCAGAGAAGGAAATAGCAAAAACCTACTATAATGAGCACCTGATATAGTGTGTAGAACCATGAAAAAGGCTGATGGAGATGCTCGAAAGAAAAATCGACGAAGAGGCTTAAGAACAGAGCCAAAATGACTCCAAACAGGGCTATGAAAGGCCCCAAAAGAAGCCTCAAAATTTTGTCTTTTTGCCCCTTTTTTTGGGGGGGATCCTAAGTCACCTAAGACAATTAGCTCACTAAACTAGGACTCCTAAGGTGGTTAGGACACCGACTTAGTCTACCTAACCAAACTTATTAACCAAATCCTAGTTAGCTTAACCTAACTGACCAACTAACCTAACCTAACTACCTATTAACCCCCAATTAAACTAACCTAGGAATAGGATTTGCAAAAAGTCATCGCGAGAGTCTCGAGCCGATGAGAATTGGCACACGTGACGGTGGTGCCATGGCGTGGTGATGGAATTAGGTGGCTGCGTCAATGGAATTAGGACTGCCTCACCATGACGGACCACATCGATGATAGCGGTTGCCTTACGACAACAGGCGACGATAGGGGATCACCTCACGAGTGACGTGCGATGGCAACGGCGTGGGTGTAGCGCGACAGTGTCGGCACACGAGAATGGTAGGGGCGACCGGGATCAGTAGCGCTCAGATTGAAGGCGGCGTGTTCAGCTTCCCTAGGGGCTTGGTGCAATATCACGACTAGCATAGATCCACCTATATCAAACTGGCAAGTAGAATGACACTGTATGATGGGTTCTTCCCCAAGCTCATTCATGTTGCCTTCCCTGGTAAGCTCTAATTGTTTCTTGAGTGCCTATGAGTTGGCATTGGTGTTGAACGTTGAGTGTGCATTGCATTTTTCTACAAGGGCAAGAAACTTGAGCTGAGGAGCTCTCCAAATTGTGCATTGGCATTGTACTAAGCCCAAGGAAAGGGCTTTGATACCAATGCAATGAAGGGGGCAGGGATAGATTTGGTAAAGGGCCAAAGATGGCAAAAAAGGGGAAGAGGGTAGGGGAGAGGAAGGAGGAGGAGAGAGACATAGGAAGGAAAGGGGCTAGAAAAGGGGTGAGGGGAAGAGAGACAGAGAGAGATTGGATGAGAGAGTGTAGGCAGCACGTAGGAGGAAGGAGGTGGGAGTAAATAGGATTAGATGTCACATCAAGGTGTACAATAAGGGGTGGATGGGGACTCATATAGTCCCTCCACATTTCCCACCTAAGAGGTCTCTACTATAGGTCCTCTAAATTGGCCCCCTTTCCCCCTTCATTACATAAGGAAAACAAGAAAAATCTTGGGAAGCAAGGGATACTTTAGTATGGGGAAGTTTTTGATTCAATCATATATATATATATATATATATATGTATGTATTGTTCGGTATTGTGAGGCCATTCTAGGCATCATTCAATTTAACAATATTAGAGGTTTCATATGTGGCTTGAAAGAGAATTATAAGGGTGAAGTATCAAGAGTGCCCCAAAAGAAGTTAGATTCGCTCAAGATCTGGAATGATTATGCTACCAAATCCAAAGCTTCTATTGAAAGGTGGGATTTTCAATTCAATCAGAGTATGAATACTTCTTTAAACAAAAAGGTAAATTTAAAGCCTTTTGGTCCTCAAAAGTACAAAATAACTTTATAGGTAAGAGGTTTTATAAACTTTTGACTAATATAGGAAGGCCATGAAAGATTGACTATGTGTTTAGTGGTCTAGATCATGGGGTAATAGAAAACCTTTGGATAAGTCTAACCAAGCCATGAAGCAACTTTATATTGCACATCTTGTTTATTTCAGATATGAGGAAGAAGTTGTCTTCCATGAGGATGAAGCACATGCTTGCTTCATTACTTTAGTCATATGGATGTCGACCTATGGCCCCCATGATCTAACATAGATGCATGGAGTTTCTAGTAGGAAGAGGTTTTGTTGCCCATAATTTATACTCTCTTTAACACGTTACTTGAGAGTCCTAGTTCACATAAGTATGTGGTTGTGTTGGCTAAATGTTGATATAAGAAGGTTTGGCAAATGATGGTGATCAATGTAAGTTTGGAAATTCAAGGATATAATGATACTCTTACTTTTCAAATTATGCGCTTTGACAAGATTATGTGGTTGTGCATAGAAATGGCTGTATGGGTTGAGCAGTGCTCTGTGGCAATTGTTTGGAACAAGGTAGATAGTTCTCCTTGGGTCGCCCCAATCCTTTTAGGTAAAAAGAAAGATAGTTCTATGTCACCATTTGGGAGTTCTCCTAAGAAAATAAAGGAATAATTCTTAAATAGGAATTGATTTTGGCCAAAGAAGTTAAAGTTGTCAACCAATAGACAACCCTCATTTTCTCTTAAAAATTGTAGAAAAGAGGTGTTCCATTCATTGCTTAAAATTGTAGAAAAAGGGTGTTCCATTCATTATTTAATATCTGTGCAAGGCAATACAAATAGCCTTGCACTCTCACATACATTTTCCTTTCTTCTCCCACACTCACCTATGAACATAGACTATGAACTTGCAATTGCATACCGATCGCTCACTTGGCAAACTACTATGCTACATTTACTTATGCCACCCAATGCTAATGCGTAAATAATAATGCAAACATACTCTTAAAACAACCAACTCACTACCACACATTTGGCATACTCATCCTTTTAATTCTCTCTCCCCTCAATTATTGGCATAGGTATTTTGCCTTTGATGTATCTTAAATGCTATTGAAGATACTCCCAAGGCTTGGGCTTGAATTCCTATCAAGACTATTTAGTAGATTCTCTTTGTGGTAGATGGCCACATCTGCTTGATATGCTACCTCCATTTCTTTAAGGGATTTATTGTAGTTTGATCCAACATTGGTTGTAGCTTGCTTTTCCCTTTGTTTGTTTCTCCTAAACCTTTCATCATTCGGCCCCTTTTGGTATGGGGTCCAAGAATGCTGCGTCCTTGCTCAGACGTCTTAATAGAATCTTATGTGTGGACACCAAGGCTTGCTTGTGTTGCTCAACACCTTTTCTTACTTATTTATTCTGGGTGATGGCCTTGCAACTACTTCACATTGCTAAGTCCCATTGTCTCCACTAGCTAGCACATAATCTAGTAGTAGCAACATTACCATTTTGTGACTAGCAATGCACTTGCTTTACCAAGTAGTTGAGCAACATCTTCTACCCACAGTCATGGACAAGACAATGTCCTTAGCCTCACGGACTCTTGGAATCAATCTGTAATTCTTGATTGAATTCTGCCTTAACATACCTTGATATGGAGAGCTAGTTAGGAACTAACACCGTTGTTAGTTCCTAAGGACTCTTGGCATCAGTTTATGATTGTTGCTTGAAATTTTCCCTGATGTACCTCGGCTATAGATATTAAATTCTATATCTCTAGCCTTAATTAGGTCAACCCTTGAATCAATGGTATGACTCATGTAAAGTTTGTTAGTGAGATAACCCATTCTAAGAGACCTATAGGGTTACCTACCTTTTGGGTCCAACTAGGGACTATTCCCTTCTAAAAACCAATTTGGGATGACCTACCAAAATGTAGTGTAAGATTCATATCCAGAACATAATTCCAGGTTCCCATTTAGATCTCTATCTAGGTTACGTCTGGATCCCTATTGAATCCAATATTTTGGCTTCAATGTGAAGTCCAGATCTAGACTCTTTTATCACTTCTCTCCTTATTCTCATATGGGGTCTCATTGTTGAAGAGAGTGGAGTGTGGGAGAGAGGAGTGAAGGGGTGCATCCCCTAAGACATGAAGATCTCTATAAAATTTGGACACTCTCTTATTGAACATGAAGGAGGTTACATTATTGTATAGACAACCCTAATGGTCTCTTAGCCTATTTAAACTTAACCTATACTTTTAGCACATTACCTTTTGACCTCCTTTTGTGCGCTATTAATACAATTTAAATTCTCAACATCCCCTCTTAAATTGCATTTCATAATTAGGGGTTGGTGTTACATCATTTTGTCTTGTATTTTTCTTATGTAGGAGAATAATTTGGAGAAGGAAACTAGCAAAATTGGAAGATGTGTACTTGGAAGATAGCCAATTTAGTACCAAGGAGAGAAAGAAAAGTATTATTGGTGAGCAACCTATTTGTACATATCTAAGATTTTCCCCCTCTTAAGATTTGAATAGGGATTAGAAGAAGAGATAATGGGAGATGAAGAAAAATCCTTATCCTTCTCCTTTTCTAACAAAGCCTATATAAAGTGTGGTGGTTGGCTTGTAAAAGCTCATGTCCAATGGTTTGCATGAGTGGTAGTGAGGATGAATTCCAAACCCTCCTGGATCAAAGACTGTGTCATTGAGCATGGTAGCTGACTGATTGATACCACTTAAGAAGCTGAGACGTCTATGCATCTTTGAACACCATGTTAGGAAACCTGTGATATGTGATAGTGTCAGAAAAATAACATAGCTTGTACTATTGATGAAGAGAGTCAACTATGGAGTATATGGCTTGAACATTTGAAATGAAGGACATTGCATAAGCATTGAAGTCTTTGAAATATGAATCCAAGGGTGAAAGGCATGTTTGACATTTGAAAGCACTAGGGCTATTATCATGAATGATTGGCTACTAGCATCATTGCTTTGAATGGTGTTTGATTTGAGCATTTGAGAAACATTTTCTCCATTAAGCATGACTAGCAAATTTGCCTCATGAGAGCATAAGGTTGAAAATTTCTTATGTCATGGTGTCATTGATTTGAGCATTTGAGAAACATTTGCTCCATTAAGCATGACTAGCAAAGTTTTCTCATGAGAGCATCAAGTCAAAAATTTCTTATGTCATGGCAAGTATTTACCTGGTATCATAGTTATTTTGCCTTTTAAACTTGAGCTACATTAGAAAACTTTGAAATGAGATTGCACTACTCCATATGCCTAAAAGGTTTGACTATGAACATGTAGGTCTCTATGGATATGCAAAGGAGGTTATGTGAGGTAATGAGATTTTGAGGAGGTTATTTTTGCCTAATTTTTTGGACGAGAGATCATCATGCAACTTGTCTTTATGTTCCTATGAGGTGCCAATTGGTTTTGGAGAAATTGTGTTTATGTGTATCTATGCTTTTGCGCTTTTTCTTTGAAAAGTAATAAGTATGGCTGATGAGAGATAGACACATGCATATTGGAAGTGCAACGAGAGAAGGAGATCCTAGTTGGAGGCAAGTTGTTACAAATGCAGCTAGTAACACCTAGGCATCACTCGTTGATATTGTGTGAAATGCGATTGATGAGATTGTGGTTAGAGCTACTAGAGCTAATGCAAGTCCAATGAAGCTTCACAAGCACAAGTGGATGCAACATCCTCCCTTGCATAATGCTCATGAGAGTTACAGTCAAAATATAGCTAGAGCCGTTATTAACGAGTCTCAAGTAGCACAAAGGAGAGCACAAAATAGTCAGAGTTAAAAACTTAAGCCCATTGGCCTAGAATGGGAGTTTGCAATCAATATACGTGTATTGAATGGAAATGCAAGTTTTGTCATGAGATGAAATTTGGAGGTGCCCCTCATATAAGGGGTCACCTACATGAAATCTACTAGACTTTCATATGCTCCAAGAGGAAGTGCATTTGCTATACAATTAAGTGAAAAACTAGAGTCAAGTGAAAAAAGGCAAAAAAGAATAATTTAGTAAGTCAACATCACATTTGCCACCGTTCCAACACAAGCTCATACTCCAACCATACAAATTCCCACAAGTAGCGAGGCTACTCAGGCCCACTTTAGTGTTGTTGATGCAAGTACACCTCAATCAGAGAATCAAGAAACATCAGATTTACACTACATAGAATTAGAGTTACTAGTGGGTGTGGAATTCAGGGCATGAGGCAACCATCAATTGTAGAGTGTATTTAGATCCAAGACGATCAATACATCCTTGGATGATTGATTTTATGTTTTGGTTATCCATTGAGTATGATTGATCACGTTGACATGTGTAAGATGCATGGAATTTCATCATGCAGTATGGTGTAGGTTTTAAAGCTCTTACCTAATGGAGGGAGCTATGCAATTTCTTTAGAAAGCAATGGAAGAAAGCTCATAGTCCGTTGCAGTGTTGGGTACCTCCTTGATCTAGAGTGGTGCAACATGAAACCTGAAGAGGTGCTTGGAGTCATGAATGATTTGATAAAGAGATGGGATGTGATTGCCACTAAGCTTAATGCACACAAGATCAATGGAAGAACTAAGGAGGCTCAAAGCACACTAAATAAGACATGAGAGGGAGATAGCAAATCTATATCTCTTGCAATGTGCTTGTGTTCTCAACAATACATGATAGGCCTCTTATATAGAGAGTGCCCTTTGAATAGTCAACACTTGTGTGATCCTCTCATCCACATCTCTCCTTGTGGATATCCTCAATCCACATCTCCACATCATGTAGTCCACATCCTAGGGTGGCTACTTTAATTCTTTCCTATACCATACCTTAGCCCTTTAATCTATGTGCTCATAGACCATATCTCTCAACACCTCCCCTTGATGCCATAATCCTTTGGCTACTGCAAGGTGGTCAGATGTGAGTTACATTTCATCACCTCCCCTTAGTGCATGCATTGCTACTTAAGGTGGTCAAGTGTGGCCTTTACATGTCAATACCTCCCCTGGGTGCTTTCATAGCTACTCTCAGGTGGTCAGGTTTGATTACAAAATATAGGCAAGGTTGGCAAGGTTTTGGTTTTTAATGCTTCATGTCGATGGTATTTCCATCTTTACTCGATGTAGCTTCATGCAATGTGCTTTGTTCTTCCATGTGCCTTGATGCTTTATGTGTGGATGCCATGCTTTGTGCTATGGTCATCTCATGCACTTGTGCTTTCGGCATGCTTATGACAATGATGTGTGCATTCATGCTTTGCTTTTCCATTTGTTGCAAAGGTCTTACCAATTGATTTCTTTCAATATTGGTAGTGTCTAATTGCATACAATGATTATGACTTGACAGGCGCGTAGAGCTCAAAAAGACGATCACTTTTCCTTTTTGGAGCATGTACAAATTCTTCTTGGATTGCAAGTTACGGCTTGTTGAATTTTTGTGAAGAAGAGGCCTTTGATGATGTGGCTTGGCTATTCACATGATGCTTGCAAGACTGTGCTTGGGTGGCACTATGTCATGTGGCAAACCTTTAACCCCAATTGCATTAACCAGAGGTTTAACCAAACTTAACCATAGTAAATATAATCTTGCCATCTGTCAATTTGTTGACCACTGGGCAAATGGTAACCCTTAGTCTAACCATAGTCCTAACCTAAGGTGAGTGTGGCTTATCTGCCACGTGTCCCTTGTAGAGAAACCTTAGGAAGAATGAGAGAAAAACCTTTGAATCTTTTCTGCACGGAGAAGGCGACATCTATCATTGGAGTTTTGAAGATTTCGTCGAGAGCACGGGTCATTGCAAGAAAGCTAGAGTAGCGCTAGTTCTAGAGAAGTCATTTGGAGGAGCCCGTTCACTGGGTATGGAGGCAGATTCGCCCCTTGAATTTTTCCTTGCCATCGACACTCTTCCTTCTGCTCCGTAATCCCATGCCCTTGTCTCATGTTGCAGCACTGCCCTAGGATTCGAACCCTGCTATGTAGCCATGGCGATATGAGCCGCCATTAATGGAGTGCAATTCGATGGAGATCTAGCACTGTGTAGTCATTACGGGAGCTTGGAGCCTTAGAGTTAGAGGAGAGTGTTTGTGGTGCTATAGATGGCTGGTGGTAGACTTTGGTTGTCGCTGAGGGCCATTGTAGGAGGCGAGGCTCGGAGCTGCTCGGGCTCTGGGAGCTGCAAGTCGCTTGCTGGGGCTCTGGGAGCTGTGAAGATGGAAGTCGGTTGTGGAACTGGTTGGCTAGCCATTTTCGGCCATTGGAGTAGGCGATGTGTATGTAGTGGCCTTCGCTTCCTACAAGCGTGTCGACGAACTCAAATGTTAAGCTCGACTCATGCCATTTACCTTTTCACCATCCTCGCCCTGCTCGTTGGCTTTAGTGTGTAGGTCGGCACCCTCTCATTGTAGCATGGGAAGGCCGTCATTTTGAACCTTTTCGAGGTGTTTAGATGGTCGCCTTGCAGTAAGCCTTCTTGAGCTCACTTAGCTTGTCTTTGATGAAGATATGGTGGTTGTGAAGCTTGCCCATGAGCCGATAGTTGAGGCTGTAGAGTATGTTGCAAGTCTAGAGCTGCTGTCTCGCGTTGTTGCACTTGGACTACCAATGCTATACTTTGAGATGCCATCTCGTCAATGAGTAGGAGGAGATGTTTCTGACAGAAACCGTATGATGCAGATTGACCTCCAAACAAGAAAACACAGAAATGCCTCAACCTTTTCCTAACATGTGTCGGAGATGCTTTGCTTGCATAAGTACAAGGAGAAATACACATGCGCATTGGTAGCAGAATTTGTTGTAGTCTTCCTTTCTTTGTAGTATCTTTTCTTCATAGGAGAAGTCAAGAGAAGTCGACTACGTGGGCAAATTTTAATCCATAAGGGCTAATCTATTTCTCTATACAAAACAAGCATGATAAAATGAATTAACACACACTAACCTATCTACCTAGGCTTTACAACAACAATAGCTTTGATACCATGACAAAGAGATAGGATGTGATTGCCACTAAGCTTAATGCACACAAGATCAATGGAAGAACTAAGGAGGCTCAAAGCACACTAAATAAGACATGAGAGGGAGATAGCAAATCTATATCTCTTGCAATGTGCTTGTGTTCTCAACAATACATGATAGGCCTCTTATATAGAGAGTGCCCTTTGAATAGTCAACACTTGTGTGATCCTCTCATCCACATCTCTCCTTGTGGATATCCTCAATCCACATCTCCACATCATGTAGTCCACATCCTAGGGTGGCTACTTTAATTTTTTCCTATACCATACCTTAGCCCTTTAATCTATGTGCTCATGGCACCATATCTCTCAACATGATTTTCATAATGTGGTTCAAGCATATTATCCACAGGATGCTACATTTACCAGGCATTGTAATGAGCTAGCTAAGTATTAATGCAAGGAGCATTTATTTGCATCTCTCAATGCACAAGCACTAATTTTTCACTAGCAAAAACTACACTTGCATGGAAATGGTGGATGATGGATGGTGCTAGTTATGAACTTCTACATCTAGTTGCCATGAGGAGTTTGGCACAACAATGCTCCAAGCTAGATGCCAAGGAATAGGAACCACTACAAGTACATCCACAATACTTTGAGAAAAAGACTCCTAGAAGATTAAGATGAGAAACTTGTAGATATATTTATTGTAATCATACAACGTTTGCTACTTTATGGGTCGCGAGATACGAGGAACAAGCTCCGAAATGGATATATGATGTTCTTCTCGATTGAAGAGCATCCTTCCATCATTGAAACATCCATTGTTATCCAAACAATTGAGGAGGAGCAAGGGGAAGAAGGTGATATTTGCAATGGGGATAATGAGGAAGAGTAGGATGAGGATATTCTTATTGGCCTTCCAAACCATAATAATGATGAGCAAGATGAGAAAAATTATGTGATGACAAAATATGAAGAGGGGAGAGGAGAAGAGTGGAGATGAGGGGAGAGGGCATAGCTAGAGGGCACACCACAAATGACTAGCTATACACTAGATTTAGTTGAAAATGTAGAATATATACAAACCCATTTAGGGTTAAGAAGAGGGCATCTAATCCTTTCCTTTATAGCACTCTGTTGGGTTTGTACTATGCACATATGATCACATGATGTTGAGCGTGATCAACCAAGAGCTTGTCAGTGTTTCTCGAAAAGCTCTTTATCGAGTGGTTTGGTAAAGATGTCTGCAACATTCTCTTTGCTATCACAATGTTGCAGTCTGATGTCACCAAGTAACACTCTTTCTCTGATGAAGTGCTCTCTAACATCAATGTGCTTTGTCTTGGAGTGATATATTGGATTCTTGGCCAATGCTTGAGCCGATTGATTATCACAGTATATTGTTGTTGTCTTTAACTCACCAAAGTAATCTATTTCTGACAATAGTCTTCTGAGCCATATAGCCTCACATGCACCTATAGTAGTGAGTGCCCTATATTCTGCTTCAGTCGAAGACAAAGAAACAGTTGGTTGTTTGTTTGACAACCATGATATAGCACCTTGACCAAGGAAAAATGCATATCCTTGTGTAGATCTCCCTGTCTCATGATCTCCATCATAGTCACTGTCACAGTATCCATGCAACTGTGGATGACTTCCTTTGTATTCTATCCCAAACTGTCTTGTACCTCTGATGTATCTCAAGACTCTTTTGGCTACATTTCAGTGAGACTATTTTGGATTTGCCATAAACTGTGCAAGTGAACTTACTACATAACAGATATCTGGCCATGTGATAGTCAGATATATAAGAGATCTGATGAGCTGCCTGTAGTACTTGCCATTGACTGTAGGCTTTTTTGAATCTTTAGTAAGTTTCAAACTCTGTTCCATGGGAGTGGCTGCAATCTTGCAATCTGCCGTATGAAACCTCTTCAAGAGACTGTCAACATATTTGAGTTGACTCATGAAGGTGTTGTCTGAAACTCTCTAGAACTCAATACCAAGACAATCGTGCATAAGTCCAAGATCTTTCATGTCGAACTTTGCAGATAAGTCTTGTTTTAGCTTTTTGAGGAAGCTATCTTTTCTTTCGGTCACAATCAGATCATCTATGTACAAAAGTGCAATAGTAATGTCTTCCCCTTGAGCTTTGTAGTAGAGAGTATGATTTGCATTGGATCTTATGTATCCAAGATCAACAAAATACTTGTTGTCAATTTTGTTGTACCAACTTCTGGGTGCTTACTTTAAGCTGTAGAGACTCTTCTTGAGATGGAAAAATTTATACTCTTTACATGGTTCAACATAACCTATTGGTTGTTGCATATAGGCTTCCTCGTCTAGATAACCATTGAGAAATGCATTCTTGACATCGAGTTGGTACACATTCCATCTGCTGAGTGTCGCTAGTGATATCAAGAACTGTATGGAATCCATCTTTGCTACTACTAGAGCATAAGCATTATCATTATCTTGACCATATTGTTGTGCAAATCCTTTTGCAACTAGTCTGGCTTTGTATCTTTGAATGCTTCCATCTAGATTGTACTTCACTTTGTATACCCATTTGTTTGCTATGACCTTCTTTCCTGGTGGAAGGTCGCATAATTCCCAAGAATTATTCTTATACAAAGCATCCATTTCTTCATTCATAGAGTAGTTTGCCATTCTCGCTTGTCTATTGCATCTTCGAAGTACACTGGCTCTTTCTGTAGCCATGATGGTAGTCATAAGTATTGAGATATCGAGCTCCACTCACGATATGCATGGGTGACCGTTGTGCATTTATGTCACCGACTTGTTAGCTGCAGATGCGGTTGGTACACTGCCCACGAATAATAGCTGGATGACAGCTATCCTTATCTACTCTAGCTCGTGGATCAGTTAGTATGCCACCATAGTTAGTTGAGTTTGGTTTGAGACCCACATATAGGGTTCTTCTATATCTTTGTACTAGAGTTCTTTTTGGCTTTCACAACTAAGAAGAGGAAAACTGTTTTCAGCCTCCACCTGTGTGTGTATTCCCCCATTGTGTATGTGAGAAAGCCACAAGTGAGACTCCTTCCCTCTCTCCCACTATCTTCACATGGTATCAGAGCCTTGTTCGTGGTAAGGAGCTCAAGAAAGCAAACCAAGTTCGCGGTGTCCTGGTAAGAGGACCAGTGTTGCTTTCCTTTTTCGCGTTTGGGAGCAAATCTCTGCAGGTAGCACAGCCAGAAGTGCAAGAGTGCACTGTTTTAGATTGAGACGCCCTTTGCAGTGTGGCGAGAGGGCAGTATATGCTGCGGGATAAGGCGAAGCCCTCAATGACTTTATTTTTTTGATTCGAGGTCATTTTGGGGCCCGTTTTGAAGGTGGAAGTTCTTCGCAGGCACTCAGAAAAAGGCCCTGTTTTTTGCTGTGCGACCACTGCTCTGCTGGTCGGTGAAAAGTTGCCGCAGAAATTGCATCATATGCCTGTGTGCAGAGATATTGGGAGTTGCAGAATCATGCTTGTTGCATGTTGATGCAAAATCGTCACTAGGAAGTGACTGTGTGGTCAAATACCACTTTCGTCAGTTTTGCAGATCTGCCCATGTGAGGCAAAAGCTGTGTTTTTTGCAGTGATAGAATATTTTGTAGTGTTCTATAATGGCTTCTGATTCTTTTTCACAGATTGTCATCGAAAAGCTTGACAAGAACAACTTCCAGGCATGGAAGTTTAGAATGACGAATTTCCTTATGGGAAAAGGCTATTGGGAGTTCATTATAGGAAATGAAGAAGAACCAGTTCTTCCTAATGTTCCCCATAAACAGGAAATGCAGGCATTTAAAGGATGGCATGAGAGAGCCAGAAAAGTTATGTACTGGCTATCTATCAGTATTTTGGATTCTATGATTGTACATATTCAGGATGCAAGTATGCCAAAGGAGGCATGGGATACCTTGGCAAAAATGTCAGCACAAATACGCAAGCCAGGAAAATGCAGCTTAAGCAGGAGTTGCACAATGTGTAGAGAGAAAATATGAGCATCACTGACTACCACATGAAGGTGAAGAAAATTGCAGATGCACTTGCTTCCATTGGGTCGCCAATGGAAGATAATGATCTAGTTTCTGTGACCTTGAATGGTCTAGGAAAGGATTATGCACAGTTCTGGACATCCATTGCCGTCCATGAAAAATTTTCTGATTTTGAAGAGTTGTTTGCTCTTCTAATTTCTGAAGAGCAGAGAAATGGGGGTGCATCTTCTTCAAGAGAAACTTCAAAAGAAATTTTCTTCTACTCAAATGCTGGAAGAGATAGAGGCAGAGGTAGAGGAGGCCATGGTAGAAATCAGAATATGCAGCAAACTCAAGAAAACCAGTCCTATAGAGGAGGACGTGGTAACTCTAGAGGCAAGGGGAGCCAAAGAGGCCGTGGTGGATGGCAAAGAGGCCAAAATGCAAACAGCAATGTTGAATGCTACTATTGTGGTAAAATGGGTCATATGGCTAAGGACTGCTACAAAAAGCAAAATGACATTATGAATGGAAAATTGCAGCAAGGCAATTATGCATCTTCTAGTAGACAGGGTGATGACAGAAATGAGCATCTATTTATGGTGCAGCACATGACCATGTGACAAGTGCAGAATAACGAAATGATGTGTGGTATGTTGACTCAGGTGCGTCAAACCACATGACAGGTCATGCAGAATGGATGCAGGATGCAAGGAAAACTAGGATTTGTGGAGACTGGTGATGATACTGCACATCCTATTGTGCAGATTGGTAAAATTCCTTTGTCTATGCAGGATGGGAAAAAGAAATACCTGTCTGATGTATTTCATGTCCCGAATATCACGAAGAACCTGGTTTCTATTGGTCAAATGTTGAGCAGGGCTTGCAGGTCAGATTTAATCCTCATGGATGCTTTGTTGAGGATATGAAAAATAACGGTCGCTTGATAGCAAAAGGAAAGAAGAAGGGCAGGATGTTTACATTGGATGCCGACATGCCTGAATTGAGCAACGACTTAAATCAATGCAAGCCCAAAATATTGTTACAGGATTGCCTACATTCAAGGTTGCAGAAATGCATAAGGTATGTGAAGCCTGTCAATTTGGAAAATAGGCAAGGAAACCATTTCCTAGGCATGTTCAAGAGAGCAAGAAGCCATTGGAATTAATCCACTCTGATGTGTGGACTACTAAAGCTGCATCTATTGGAGGCTGTCATTATTTTGTCACTTTTATTGATGACTATAGTAGAAAAGTTCGGGTACATTTTATTTTATGAAAAAGAAACGTGAAGTGTTTGGGCATTTCAAAGCTTTTAAAGCTATGGTTGAAAAAGAAACAGGCCTGCAAATAAAATGCCTAAGCTCAGATGGAGGGGGAGAGTACCTCTCAAATGAGTTTGCAAGGTTCCTACAGGGGCATGGCATAAAGCAACAATATTCATGCAGTCATACCCCACAGTAAAATGGACTTGCAGAAAGGAAAAATAGGCATATTGGAGAGGTATCTCGGGCCATGCTAAATGAAAAAGGTCTACCAGATTATTATTGGGCTGAAGCAGTTGCTACAGCAGTTTACATAATGAACATGACTCCCACTGCATCAATACATGGCATGACGCCAGAGGAGATGTATACTGGTAGGAAACCAGATATTTCTCATTTCAAAATTTTTGGTTGCATTGCCTATGTTCATGTGCCAGATGAGTTGAGGTCCAAGTTGGATCCAAAAGCTGAGAAGTGTGTCTTTATTGGTTATTCTCTGCAGCAGAAAGGGTATAGATGCTATAACCCTTCTACTCGTAAGTTTACAGTGAGCAGAGATGTTGTTTTTGATGAGATGAGCAGCTGGTATAAACCAGTAAATGTGATGATTGATGTAGATGCACAAAATGGTAATGCTGCACAGAATTCACAGTAGCAATCACAAAATATCAGTGGACCTGCAGTGTCCTCTAGCAGTGGTTCACATACTTTGCCATGGACAGGCAGATGGAGATCAGGAGAATCTCCTCAAAGCAATACAAATAGTGGTACGCAGGTATCACGAAAAGGAAAAGAGAAGGTAGATCAGCCCATGTTTGATGTGAATGCAGGTCACTCTTATGTGGATGGTGAATCCAGTGGCTCAGAATAGAGCATTGATGATGAGTTGGGTATTTCTTATGTTGTTACACCTGGAGTAAGGAAGACCAAGGATGTTTTGAGAGCACCTAGAAGTGAGCCTATTTTGTGCAGGTCTACCAGAGCTAGGTATCCTGTGGATAAGCTGAAATATGATGGATTTACAGCCATTCACTATGCCTATATGGTCAAAGTGATACAGGAACCATAACCCACATCTTTTGAGCAAGCCATGGGAAATTAAAAATGGGAGAAAGCCATGGATGAAGAAATGGATGCCTTGGAAGCAAATGCTACATGGGAATTGGTGCCTTTGCCTAAAGACAAGAATGCAATTAGCTGTAAATGGGTTTATAAGATCAAGCACAATGCAGATGGTTCTGTGAACAGATACAAGGCAAGATTAGTTGTCAAGGGGTATGCACAGACATATGGCATTGATTATGAAGAAACATTCAGTCCGGTTGCAAGGATGGCAACTGTAAGAGTAGTCATTGCTATGGCTGTATCAAAGGGATGGTCTTTACATCAGATTGATGTAAAGAATGCCTTCTTGCATGGTGATTTGCAAGAAGACGTCTTTATGGAGCAGCCACCAGGTTATGTTCATGTTGTTCATCCTGAGTTTGTTTGCAGGTTGAAGAAAGCCTTGTATGGCTTGAAGCAAGCACCTAGAGCATGGTTTGACAAGATAGGATAGTATTTTGTCACTATTGGCTTTCCGATTTCCAAGGCAGATTTCTCACTTTATGTGAGAAAAACAGAGAAAGGTATTATGCTACTTGTCATTTATGTTGATGATTTGATCATCACAGGTGATAATGATGAGGATATCCTTCATGTGAAAATGCTATTGAAGCAGAAGTTTAAGATGAAGGATTTGGGAGAGCTGCGTTATTTCTTGGGCATTGAGGTGATTAGATCACCAAGTGGGATACAGCTCTTGGAGATGAAGAAATGGATGCCTTGGAAGCAAATGCTACATGGGAATTGGTGCCTTTGCCTAAAGGCAAGAATGCAATTGGCTGTAAGTGGGTTTATAAGATCAAGCACAATGCAGATGGTTCTGTGAACAGTATACAAGGCAAGATTAGTTGTCAAAGGGTATGCACAGACATATGGCATTGATTATGAAGAAACATTCAGTCCGGTTGCAAGGATGGCAACTGTAAGAGTAGTCATTGCTATGGCTGCATCAAAGGGATGGTCTTTACATCAAATTGATGTAAAGAATGCCTTCTTGCATGGTGATTTGCAAGAAGAGGTCTTTATGGAGCAGCCACCAGGTTATGTTCATGCTATTCATCCTGAGTTTGTTTGCAGAGGAGGTTGAAGAAAGCCTTGTATGGCTTGAAGCAAGCACCTAGAGCATGGTCTGACAAGATAGGACAATATCTTGTTAGTATTGGCTTTCAGATTTCCAAGGCAGATTTCTCACTTTATGTGAGAAAAACAGAGAAATGTATTATGCTTCTTGTCATTTATGTTGATGACTTGATCATCACAGGTGATAGTGATGAGGATATCCTTCATGTGAAAATGCTATTGAAGCAGAAGTTTGAGATGAAGGATTTGGGAGAGCTGCGTTATTTCTTGGGCAATGAGGTGATTAGATCACCAAGTGGGATACAGCTTTTACAGAGGCAGTATGGATTGGACATGCTGTCCAAATATGGGATGACGGGCTGTAAGCCTATTTCAGTTCCTTTGGAGCAAAATGTGAAGCTGAGCGCAGATGCAGGTGAGCTTCTAGAAGACCCTACTATGTACAGATGCATAGTAGGAAGTTTGATTTATATGACTATTACCAGGCCAGATTTAAGCTATGCTGTTGGATTGGTAAGTCAGTTTATGCAGGATCCAAGGAAACTGCATTTGTATGCGGCTAGACGCATACTTAGGTATGTGAAGTCCACATTGCAGTATGGACTATTTTATGAGGCTGGGGTTCAGATACAGTTGCATGGATACACTGATGCTGATTGGGCTGGTAGTATTTCTGATAGACGATCTACCAGTGGATATGTGTTCTCTTTTGGGAGTGCTGCAGTCACCTGGAGCAGCAAGAAACAGCCTACAGTTGCCTTGTCGAGCACAGAGGCTGAGTACAGGGGATTATCTACTGTTAGATGACATTTGTTTGACCTTCTAATGGTTTCAAATCTGTGAACCATTCCTGATGATTTGTCATGTGAGATGATGCACCACTGTTGATATACCAAGGATCCTGTTCTGCTTGGTCGACTTGATAGTTGAAATCCTCTTTTGGATTGCAATCAATATCTAGGTACACTGTTCTAGTATTATGCATTTCCTCGTTTGCAAGAAACATATTCCCATGTTCACTTGCAAAATGAGTGTGACTAGAATGTCCAACATGATGATTTCCTTTGCCACGAAAATTCCCTTGATTACTACTAGATTGACCGCCCTGGTCGTACTGCTTCTTGCAACAATCTCTTTCATAGTGTCCAAACTTATGACAGTTGCACTGGATGTTTGACATGTTGGTGGATGCATTCCCTCGTCCTTGGAATCTTCCTCGATTGGAATGATTTCCTCTGTGTTGATGCTGATGTTGCTGAGGATGATGCCGATGCTGATTCTGACTTTGTTGATGATTTTGTTGCTGATGATGACCACTTCTCTGGAATGATCTACCTCTGCCTCTGCTTCTGTCTGAAGCTGTGAATGCCTGATCATTAGAATGACCTTTGCATGCATGAATGGCTTGCGTCCTAAGTTCTTCACCAAGTAAGATTGACTAAAGTTCTTCCAGTGTCGAAATTTGCCATTGGATGGCAATACTTTGGACTAGATTCTCGTATCCCTCTCCTAGTCCATTCAGGATGACTTGAACCATTTCTGCTGGATTTATGGTCTCTCCTACTGCTGCGAGTTGATTGTTGTAGTCTTTGATCCGAAGTACATAAGCATGATCGGTTTTGTTGCTATTGCGAAAACTCTAGTTGATTTGGTTTCTCAGTGTGAGAATCCTGGAAGTGTTCTTGGACTCATAGAGAGCTGCAAACATATCCCATGCTTCTTTGGATGTCTTGATGGTGTTGAGCTATCCTAGCATGACATCTTGCACATTCGTCTTGATCACATGATATGCATACTTATCCTTCTTATCCCATACTACCTGTGCTCAGGCAATGGCAGGATTTGCTACATGTGTGGAAACTGTTTGTGTAGCTGGAGATCCCGCTACTGGTGCTGTGATAATAGGTGGAGTAGAGCTACTGCTGCTGCCTGGATCATCCAATGGTCTAGGTGTAGATCCATCGACATACTCCCATTTGTCCTGAAGTACAAGAATGGTTTCCATTTGGTATTTCCAGGTGCCATAATTGGAGTTGTCTAGCTTAGCAGATGCCTCTAGATTGAGGTTGCTAATCGTAGACATGGTGCAAGAAATGTACTGAAAGTGTCGTGAATGTCACTGTCTGAATCAACTGCAAAACACTGAATGTGGCAAGTGAAATATGAACTGTCAGTGAAGATAGACCTGCAATATATATAATCCGACCTGAATTACAAGGCTTGTGGCAAATGATGCCGGGAATTGCCAAGAGGCTTTATAAGCCTAAAACGATGTGCACAATGTCGTGAAATAGCCAAATAGGCTTTATAATGATGGCATGTGTGTGTGAAATCAAATCATGTGCTATTTGCCCAACTGATCAATCAGCAATGCCTCTGAACACTCTGAAGTCTGCTCACTGAACTGATGAACGTCAGGTTTCAGGTAATGTGATGATGTGAAATCATATGTGAGCGTAGGGACTGAGGAACTAGTTGAGAATTTTGGGCATGGCTTAGATTGGCAACTTGGGGAAATTCAAAGCATCCCCTCTATGGCGATCTAGTCTACTCTGATGTAGATCTATACCAACTGTCGATTGATGAAAGAACATCAAATATTTTATTTTCTTTGGTTCTTTTTATGTGCTGGATCAGATGCATTGATGTAGAGGCTGATGTGCATGTAGGAAGTGGATTTGTCAACGGCGAGGCTCAAAAGTGAATGTTACTTGCGTCAAAATGTACGCATGATGTGACGAGCGCGTAGAGCATGAAAAATCAATCGTTTCACCTTTTTGTAGCACCCTTAAATTCCTTTTGACGGCTTGATCTAGGTGGAGGGGCAAAAAAGGTAAAAATGGTGATGTGGCACTGAGTCACATGCAATGATGATGTGGCACTGTGCTTAGCAAGAGGTGTGCCTGTGGAGCAGTGATGGTGGCAGGTGTGTGTCACATGAAGTGCTTGTGGAGCACTGTGTGTGCTTGCAGAGGGTCAGTGCTGACTGGACAATTGAGGTGGGCAGTCCATGTGGCAGTTGCTAACTTGGCAATGATGACTTAGCTTTGACTAGTCAACTGTTGATTGGTCAACTATTGACTGATGAGGTGGCTTGATGACATGGAAGTGCTGACTAGATTACTAACATGGCAGTCGACTGCCACGTGTTAGATGACTTGGAACTGGGGATAAGGCTGATGTGACAATCATGCCACGTGTTAGAAATGTGTGGCTAGTTGATTTGGCTCCCTCTCTCTCTCTCTCTCTCTCTCTCTCTCTCTCTCTCTCTCCCCCTATAGAGCAAACAATTCTCTCAATAGAGATATGACACCTCTCTCTCACTGAATCTCACAAGGCAAAGAGGTGAAGAGTCGCTCCCTATCTCCCTATCTCTCACACTCAATATCTCTTTCTCACACCTCAAGAAGGTCTCTCTCGCTCTTTCTCACAAGAGACTATGAATGGAAATCCTATGAATGGAATTTTTCTCAAAGTGGACATAAATTTTCTTCACATGAATGGAAGTCTCTCATGGAAGAGAATAATCAAAGTGGCAAGGTTTTTGCTTCTCAATACAGGTTGTCGATGGCGTTCTCTTCTTTGCTTGATGTAGCATGATGCATCATGCTTTGTTCTTTCATGTGTCTTAATTATTTATGTGTGGATTCCATGTTCTATGCTATGGTCATCTCCTGCACTTATTCTTTTGGCATGCTTTTTGCATTCATGCATCGCTTTTCCATTTGTTGCAAAGGTCTTACCATGAGCTTTGTTTTGCTTCAATGGCAATGTCTGATTGCTAACAATGATTCTGACTTGATAGGCACATAGAGCTCAAAAAGACGATCACTTTTCCTTTTTGGAGCGAATCACTTTCTCACACTCTTACAACGATGGCACCTTAGCGGAAGACAGAACCACGCTTTGATACCATTACAAAATATGAAGAAGGGAGAGGAGAAGAGTGGAGATGAGGAGAGAGGGCACACCACAAATGACTAACTGTACACTAGATTTAGTTGAAAATGTAGAATATATACAAACCCATTTAGGGTTAGGGTTAGGGTATCTAACCTTTCCTTTATAGCACTCTATTGGGTTAGTGCTATGCACATATGATCACATGATGTTGAGCGTGATCTCTCAACAGATGATGACTATGATCTTGTAGCCTTGATGATTTAATTTTGTGAAAGTGGAGTAGAATTTTCTATTCCTTTAAGTTTTGACAAATAAGATAGATGTTTTGAAAGTTGAAATTTATTTATGTGTGCTTCCATGCAATGTTTGTGGATAGTTTTGTTCATAACATTTATGTGTTAATGGTTTTTCCCAATGATTTCTTCAAGTAAAGTCTAATAAGTACTTGAAACGTTGAATAGGGTGGTGTAGGAATTTGGTCTTGCTCCTAGAGAAGCGGCCTTCCTATCTCGAGTCGTAGCATCCTTACCGTAGTCTTGGCTAACTAACTCATGCCCTTCCTTGCATTGGAGGGAGAAACAATGGATTGTTGGTCACACAGCTTTGGCAAAGATTTCGTCAAGATTGTGTCATAGAGAGCTGCGATGCTTACAACAAGGGTGGCACGACCTCAATGCGGTATGGAGTACCCGAAAGAGCCCTGGGTGGTGGAGAGAGAGGTTTGAGGAGTTGTGGAAATCGCAGCTACCTGGAAAATTCAAATTCTTCTTATGGAAACTTATGCATGGGTGGTTGCCCATGAGAAATAGGCTGGTGAGATGGATGCAGGTTAATCCACTATGTCCGTTGTGTGGGGTGGTGCAAGAAAAAGTGATGCATCTTTTTGGGAGTGTGAGCTAGTCAGGGAGTTGTGGAAGAGAGTAGTCTTTGCTGTAGGTGCTGCTGGCTTATGGATGGGGCGTGCCGTAGGGCCCAATTGGCGCTTGGCCCTGCTTGGGGATCTGGGGCGTGCACTCCCCTTATTTTTGAGTTGCTGGCCTTATGTATGGGCTGCTCTTTTTTCGGAGCCCCGCTCTGTTGGGGACGAGGGTGCCATTGGTGATCAGTGAGATCAAAGAAAATTTGAGGGATATTGGAGTGTTGGTTGGTAAGAAAGATGAGTTGGTGGGGTAGTTGTTGCAAGGCGTGGTCGTCTGGATCTAGAGGAGGTTGTATTGTGAATGCAGTGTGGGCCTTGGGCTAGTTGCCCCTAGAGGTGGCATGTTTGTTTTTTTTGTACTTGGTTTTTAAAAAGGACTGACCATCCTTTAATACAATTTGGCCAGTTTTATTTTATTTATTAGCATTGCCCTGCTAGGGGCAGGCTATAGCAATGAAAACGAGTTGCGTCTAAAGCGGAGATGAACCATGCGGTTTCTTTTTTGGTCGAGCATCATTGGCGAAACACTTTCATTCCTTGTTTTTCTCTCCTCCCTCTCCCTCTCCCTCTCCCTCTCCCTCTCGCTCCCGCTTGTAATAGTCTTTGAGGTAGTATCACCTCTAAACCTCACGAATCTACGAGGAAGGGCAAGTGGTTCAGAAAGGGCTGTGCTCTAGGCACATCGTGCCTCTTGTTTATATTATTAAAAAAAACATATATTTTTGTATAATGTCTTTTGTTGTGTTATTAGTACGTGTTCAATCATCCATTCTTGCATTGGGCTATGGAGATAGGAAGATGGGCTCCCATCGTTAGCTTCTTTCTCGTCCTGCTCTCGCACCTAGCTTCTCGTCGTCTCGCTCTCTGCTTGCGAAAGAGGAAATTGCAGCCCGCAGAACAGCAGCTTGCATCGGAGATCAAAGACCTCTTGCGCCAAGCTAGCTCTCTCTCGAGGTAAGCACTCCTGACCTTTTTCTGCTTTGCATTTGGTATCTCTCAGGTATATCTTTTGTAGCTCCTGACATAGTCGATTGCGCTTTCCGAGTAGCAATAGGATATTGATGCTTAGCATTTATAGAAACACATTAGGATCAAGAAATGATCGCCAAAAATAAAAAAAATCTACAGTCCGTTTCATGATCGTACCTCTTTATAAAATCCTATAGAAATTGTTGTGGCATCGTAAGATCGCCAATGTACAAATCACTTTTCTGCCCTTACCCGAAGCAGTAGTCCGTGCTATTTTACTCTTGTTTCTTTAGATGTTTTTTAGGGCTAGCTTTTGCTTCCAATAGTGCAAAACGTGTGCTGTCAGGTTGTACAGGCACGGCAGGAGTAATCTGTAAATAGATTATTGCCTGGGATTTTGTAGCTTAGTAGGCACTGAGTTTACCCAAGAGATTCTGGAATCTTTCAAATCTCAGATATGATGAGAAAAACATAGCTTTGCCTTCAGGGATGAGACGAGGGATACAGGAGGAGTCCGAGGTTTAGGCGGGGTCACAGTATTGTACAGGTCTTCCCTCGTTGGAGCCATCGCCATTGAGAGGAAGGACGCACACTCCCGATTCATGTGGATCCGGATCCGATGCACAGACACCCGTGACCTTTTCATAGCAATATGCTACTTCCGGCCAGACACATCCCAGTTCGCCAGAGTGGCACGAGAAGAGGGTGAGACATCTCCATATGCACCCTTACATCAGGATATCCTAGACCTTTCAGCCTGCGGGGAAGTTCTCCTTGTTGGGGACTTCAACGCCAGGACGAGTACGCGACAGGCACAACTTTTGGACTTTCGAGACGACTCTATCATGCTTCCAGACATGGACCTAGACGGAGCAGGTATGACTAGGACCTCATCGGACCGACACGGGCCTGTTACACCATATGGACACGCGTTGGGCAGGATGCATGAGCTCATCATCTACAACGGCTTGACCTATGGCCCTCCTCAGGTGGTTTTACTTGCTTCCCATACGGGGGGCACACTATTGTACTAGATTACATCATGGGATCTTGTACCTTCACTTCATATATTACCGACTTCACTGTAGCACCACTCCCTCTAGGAGCTGATTACACATACCTATTCTTCACTATCGCCACCCCATGCTTAGCCACACCACACACACCACATAGGAAGCACGACACCTACCACGACATACACTTTGATCACAGCCTCTCACCGGCCTACTCTGGACGTCTAAACAGACTCCTAACCTACATCGATCACATACCACTCATAGAGGACCATGCTGCCCTGATTAGTCGCACACTCCACGAGGCTGCCCTCCAAATCTTTCCCCACACCACACGGTCCACTAGACCAGCACCTCTTGGTTCTGTACCCTGCAACAATTGGTACGATGTGGAGTGCAAGGCTTATCGCCGACAGCTCTGACTTGAAACCAGATGTCACCTCCCGAACACATTAGACACAGTACGCAAGTACCGACGTCTCGTATGTCGGAAGAAGCAGGCTTTTCTTCGTCAAAATGAGGAGCTGCTGCACATCTTGTATAGCAACAACTCTAAGGATTTTGGCGGAGATTCCTTGAGCGTAGGTCCCCATCACCCCTCACCGACACGAGAGTCTGGCACACGTATGCACACCATCTATATGATGTCTCACACCAGCCCACTCCAGACCTCATATACACCTCGTCCCACCACTTGCACGTTGTTCACCAGAGGGGGAGTCAAGGACACGACATTGAAACTGCACAATGATCGAGTTAAGGATCACGAGGGGCTATGCACTGAGTTTATCGCATATGGGATCGACACTTTAGCCCCGATCCTAGCAAAGCTATTCAATGACGCTGTTTGCCTTGGCTTCCCCCGCACTTGGACACTCAACACCATCACCCCCATCCACAAGGTAGGGGATCCCATGGACCCGAGTAACTACAGGACTATCATGATTGGACATGTGATGTCCAAGATCTATGCAGTTGTATTGGATGCATCGGTCAGCCTGTTCGCAGAGATGAGAGGGCTCAGAGCAGAGGGTCAGGCCGGTTTCAGGCGAGACCATGGGACTATGGATCACATACTCACACTCATGAGTGTCATTGAGGAGGCCAGATCACGGAAGGAGAGGGTATACTGTTGCTTTGTGGATTTCCGTAAAGCCTTTGACACAGTACCTCGAGCTCGTCTTATCACACGCCTACAGACAGTGGGATTTGATCAGGAGATCATCTGGGCAGTCATGGCACTGTATGAGAGAGTCTCAGGCCGAGTTCGTACAGGTGTAGGTTGGACAGATGAGATCCTAAGTACCATAGGGATCAAACAGGGTTGTCCCTTATCACCGACCCTGTTTGGCCTCTACATCGATGAGCTTGAGACTTTCATGGGGACGTTCAGAGGGACCCGTTGCTCACTTGCTGGGATCATCATCAGGATTCTTCTTTATGCAGATGACGTGGTACTCTTGTCGTCCACACCCGAGGGGCTCCAGCGACACTTGGATGCACTGCAGGCTTTTTGTTTATCCCATGATTTGGAGGTCAACCTTGGCAAGACCAAGGTCATGATCTTTAACACCTCTCGAGCAAACATGCAACGGAAATAGTTTACTTTTACTTTGGGTGGGTCACCATTTGAGATCGTATCCTCATACACTTACTTGGGGGTCATCTTCTTCGGCCCGATCTTCACGATGAGACCAGCGATGCAAGCCAGACTGAGCAGAGGATACGCCTCACTGGCTCGGCTAGAGAGACAGTGCTTTCACTCCCACTTCCAGGACCCTTGGACCAAGGCTCTTCTCTTCGACTCCTTGGTCCGACCAGCCGGTATGTATGGTAGCCCTTGTTGGGGGCCGGACATGTCAGAGATAGAGTAGACACGGGTGGAGCGCTTGCAGATCCTCATGCTCTCACGGATGATCCGGGGGAAACCGTCTGTACCACATCACATCATTCAGGCCGAGTTTGGTGCTTCTCCACTCCAGCTCGATGCAGCCTTTTAGACCATCATATATCTACACCGGGTTGGATCATATGGGGACTGCACATCAGGGAGACAGAGGTTGCCGTGGTTGGCTCTCGATACCTCCATGAGGTTGGCAGCAGAGAGAGACGAGCGATGCTGGTATGCACGGACTCACAGATGGTTTGTGAGACTAGGGTTCCACATCGATAGGATACCTCCTTTTCAGTACAGTTTAGATGCCCCTCCGGTACTCCCACCTACCATCCTGATTGGGCCACATACCAACCAGGTCATTCGAGAGGATCTCGTGCAGCTACACACCTTTAGGACCTAGTTGGAGCCGAGGGAGCTTCCAGTGAAGTTGAGTTTCTACAGAGATTACTGTCTTCGCATTTCGGAGGAGGGATTCATCACACCACTGGGGTACACTGAGCTTCATATGCCTCACTCACTACGGATCTCCATCGGACAGTTTAGGGTATCATCACACCGCCTCCGCATAGAGAGCGGCAGAGCAGAGGGGATTCCTAGGGAGCATCGCTTATGCATACTGTGCGATTGTCAGGAGGTTGAGTCGAAGGAGCATTTTATTTTCAAGTGCCCAGTGTACTACGAGATCCGAGGTCGCTACCACTGCCTCTTCAGAGACGCTTCCGGGCTCCTTTCGGGATTCCTTGCCTACCCAGATCAGAGATGCCTTGCGGCCTTCATTCACGAGGGAATCTGACATAGAGAGTACTTACTCAGGCGACGGGGCTTGGTCACATCATTAGACACCTCTCAGAGCAGGATCACAGAGTTCTTCCCATTGAGTGACATTGATTGTCCAGTCTCTAGCCGCCGACGTGATAGAGACCCCGACCTGACGATCGTAGCGCGACACACGAGACATCGAGGGGACACATAGATCACTCTGGGGGACCTCCCGTCATTGTTTAGACCCGGGATACGTCCCACCGGAGTCACGGTGGCTCTGGTCTTGCGTCGAGCCTCGTCCAGGAGACCAAGACGCATGGCACCCCTTGACGGGCACCAGCGTCCCATCACCAGCTATGCACCAACCAGGGGGACATGACATACGGAGGATTCCGCTCCGCTCCACCAGTCCTTTTCTTTTCATTGCTACATCCAGATGTATTTGATTATGTATGATCAGACTTAGGATTCAGCACGGGTGATGATGCTCGTTTTAGTAGCTCCACCCTTACTGTGATTTGTATCAGGTTTTCTTTCAGTCTCATAGACCCATCGGTCTTCCGAAGACTCTAATAAAATTTCTTTCTTTCTTTCTTTTATTCTTACATTTATTTCATCTTCTTCTAAACCCCCTTCTTTCCTTGTCTCATTTGCTTTCTTCTTTGTTCTTTCACTCGTTTTACGAAAAAATTAATTTGTAAGATTGGATATATTCTAGTGTTATGAAGGTATATATAGCTGAGAAGAACATCTGATAGTGATGCCTGAGGGAGCCAATTTTGTTGTTCTTGTAGAGGCTAGCTCTGCTGTTTGCTGGGACTAATTTGGGAGTGGTTTCCTTTTCATTATATGCTCAGTCCATCAACATTTGCAAAGGCTGCCAAGTTGAGACGTGCGGCTACCTCAAAAGAGAGAGAGCTTGCCCAGCGTAAGCAATTATTAACTCTGAAAATTTGGATAGTTAGCAAATTTACACAATGGACTAGTCTATTTCTTATGGCATTTGTCTAATCCACACAAGCCTGCGCAAGCCTTTCTTTGCTATTACTGCAATGATGGCAACAGTGTGTTATTGTTCAATGAGTATTGATTTTAAAGAGTATATACCCTAACGTAGCCATTTTGCCTTGATAACAAACACAAACAAAATTTATGCTTGACAGTGAGGCAAAACCTTGCAAAGGAGCGACACTGGTTGAAGTCAATGCACCTTGTCTACCCTACAGCATTGATGGTAGTTTCGGTATCCCCTGTTTAACTCGGCATTGATATTATTTAATTTGTTACTTTTTCAAGAGATTGCAGTTGGTCTTTCCTGATTGGTAGATGTAGTATTTTGTGCATGGATGCTATTTAGTTCACTTTTTTTGGTATTTTTGTTTCTTTTGCAAAGCGGACAGTATATGTCAGAGAAAAGTCTGCTTGCTATAGCAAACTGGTGGCTGAAGACACTCAAGAGAGTTTCACATTGTCTCTAGACTACACTCATCACAAGAGGAAGCACAATCTGAAAATTACACCAGAAGTAGAGGGGCAAAATAACTCAGCAAACATATCATCCAGTCCAGAAGAAAAATCTTAAAGGTGAGCAAGAAACATCAAGCTCAAGGCCTTGGAATGCTACAGCCAAAACTGTCAGAAGGATTTGTACACGACCAACAATGTGGCACCTATAGTTACTCGCCACAATCAATGATTCACGATGACTTTTGGAGAGGGAGACCATCTGGTCAAGGTGAACATTCTTAAGGATCAACTTGTAGCGGTGGGCCAAAGGGAATTGATAGCTATCAGCTTGCCATGCTGTTCATCAGCAAGCTTCCGTGCTGCTTCAAGGGGCTAGGAGTACTCTGATTGACTGGACAAAGGTCGAGGTTTCTCACTTTTGAGGACGCCTATCCTTCGTTGCTTCATTAGAAACTAGGTTGAAGTTGCTGGATACATATGGTGAAGAGAAGGCACTTACCTCTTCTACAGGGTAAAGTCAAACCAAGTAAGGGTAAGCAAAACAAGAAAAATTCTTCAGGGGCGGCAACTCTTCTAACAATGACAGCAAGAAAAGAGAAGATGTTATTATTGTGATTAGCTTGGACATCTTGTGTGAGACTGTAGGAAGAAGAAGGCAGATCAACAAAAAAAGGAATCATCGACCAAGAAGGAAGAGTCTGAGTCAGAGACAACTAATTTGATAAGATGTGAGTTGTTCTTGGTGGTCCACCAATAGCCCCAATATCGGTGCCATTGATCCAGGTATGACTGTACACATGTCTGACAAGAGCATTGGTCGGACGATCTAGAGCTTTTTGTGAAGGTGACGGATAGCATGTGTTGCTTGGACCATGCTGAGAACAAAGCTGCAGTGGACCAGGATTTGACGGAATGCGGAGCAATGGAACATATTGGTGAATCCCCATAGATTCAAATGGAGCCTGTTTTGATAGGCACTTCGGGAAGGTACCTGGCTTGCTCCAAAGGCAAGAAAAACAATGGACCAGGGTATGTTTTCTCTTTGTGCATTAGTATGGATTCCCAGTGCACGCTTTGGTCGCAATTTTTGTCTAGATGGAGGGTGAAAGCCTTATGAACTCTGCGGAGATTGTGGTATTGACAAATGCAAGTGACAAGGAGGTTTTTTCGACGTGGATCATTGGCATGATGTTGAACAGGGAACAAGAGGAGGGATTACAGATGTGAGTGGAGCTCAATGAGCTTGTTTCCGAAGTCATTGTGAGAAGTGTAGTGGAATTGAACGGAAATGAAGAAAGAGAGAGAGAGAGCCAACCTTACACATAACAAACAGGAAAAGGAGAGAGAGATGAGAGAACTGCAAGTCATCTCAGGAAAACCCCCCAAGCGGTGGCGAAAACCTCGGCTATAGATAGGGCTGAACTGCTCCATTGCTGAGATGACAACACCAATGAAGGGGGGCCTATATATACCCCCAGCCCCTTCTAGTCGTTCTGCATAGTCGTTCTGCATACTAGGGAATGAAGGAAAGGGAGTGAGTGAGAGCAAGAGAGATTGAGAGAGCAGGAAGCTTGGAAGTTGAAGACGTAGTTGCAATAGAATAGAGTAAGAGAGTACAACTCAAAGTGAGAAAGATAAGGTTTTGTCCTAGTGACAAAACCTTAGTAGTCACTAACCATAGTTAGTGAACTAATTGCGGTTAGGGGGAAAAACCTCTTAAAGAGGGAAAAGTGCCCCTAACTAGCTTATTATATTACATTGGTCACTGCTGAATTATATCTATAATTCTAACACCCCCCTGCAGTGCCAATGTCATGTACAAGGCTGATCAATCACCAAACAGATATAAGTTTAGGGCACTGCGAAATGCCTCAAACTTCTCACGTGGTAGCGCTTTGGTGAAAATATCTGCAACGTTGTCATGTGTGGACACAAAGATCATACTGATCTCTCCTGCATGCAACTTCTCTTTGACGTAGTGATAGTGAACCTCAATGTGCTTCGTGCGAGCATGAAACACTGGATTCTTTGCCACTGCAATGGCACTCTGACTATCAGTGAGAATTGGAGAAGGACCCTCCAAAGACAGATGAAGATCAGCAAATAAACGTCTCAGCCAGACACATTCAACTGTTGCTATGAAAGCTGCCCTGTACTCAGCTTCACATGATGAGGCAGCCACTGTAGATTGTTTCTTGCTCAGCCATGAAATGCAAGATTTACCCAAAAAGAAACAATTGCCACTAGTGGACTGCCTAGTGTCATAATCACCAGCCCAATCTGAATCACTGTAGGCATGCATCTGCAAGTCACCCTCCCTGGGAAATAGTAAGCCAAAAGACTTGGTGCCCTGCAAATAACAGAAGATGCGCTTAACTGCCTGCCAATGCATAGTTTTGGGGCTGTGCATGTACCTGCTCACCTGAGATACTGCAAACTGAATATCAGGTCTAGTGTTGCAGAGATATATGAGGCATCCAACAGCTTGACTGTAAAGTGTGGCATCAACTGATTCTCCTGCATCATGCATTGTGAGTTTCAGCCCCGACTCCATAGGAGTGGCTATGGGCTTACACTCTTGCATGTTAAATCTGTCCAAGAGTTTCTGAACATACTTGGACTGAGACATAACAGTGCCACGTCTCTCATGAGAGAACTGGATCCTCAAATAAAAGTGAAGCAGCCCCAGATCTGACATGTCAAAGTTGGTCTGCAAATCAGCTTTGAAATCTGCAATTTTTTCTTCATTGGACCCTGTGAGCAGTAAGTCATCGACATAAAGAAGGATGACTAAGATTTCCCCCCCATCCATCTTGATGTAGAGGGTGCTCTCAGTAGGACTATTGTGCAGCCCCTTGCTGGTCAAAAAGGCATGTATCTTAGCATACCATGCACGAGGGGCCTGTTTCAGCCCATATAAAGCTTTATTGAGCTTGCATACTTGAAGTGCATTTGCTGTAATTTCAAAGCCCGGAGGTGGTTTGATATACACCTCTTCCAGCAAGTCCCCATTTAAGAAGGCCGTTTTTATGTCCAACTGATGAACATTCCACTCAAAATGTGCAGCCATTGCAATTACTGATCGGATGGTGGTCATCCGGGATGTAGGAGCAAATGTCTCCTCATAATCTATGCCCTGACAAAAACCCTTCTTTTTGGGCTTATTTGCATCACTTTTAGCCTTTTGTGAAGGCTGTCCTGACCCACTGGAAGGCTGATTTGCTGCTGTCTTTGCCTGTCCCTTTGTTTTTTATTTAAATTTTGAGAGCATGGCTTGTTCACCTGCACGTGAAGCCAAATTTTTCTTGGTCTGCTCTTCTTGGAGCAGAAGTCCTATCAACTCATGAAAAGTGAGAGGATTAGCACCCCCCCTCAATGATAAATTCAGCAAAGTGTGAAAGCTGAGATAAGACTCAGGAAGAGAATTCAGAGTGGTTGTAATCATCTCTGAATCAGGAATAATTTCATCTATGTTTAACAATTGCTCTCTGAGATCCTGTAGCTTTGTAAGGTGGACTGACATGGAGTCACCCTCCTCCATATGTGTATTGCTCAACTCTCTTTTTAAGAAAGATACCGTGGCATCATTCCGTGCTGCATACATGCTTTCCAAAATATCCCACGCTGCCCTGGAGGTCTTACACGACCGGATATGCGGAATGATTGATCTTTTCACTGAAAGAGAGATGCATGACAAGGCTAAGGCATCCCGTGAATCCCATCTCTTCTGCTCTGGAGTATGGACTGTAGCTGCACCAACAACTTGTCCTGCAGCTGCACCCTGTGCACGACCTCTTCCACCTCCTTGCTGAGGAGGGGTAGCAGGTGCAATATCTGCTGGTCGGATTTCATCCCCATTGACATAATCCCATAAATTGCGAGAAATCAGAATATTACGTACCATGAAACTCCAGAGGGAGTGGTTGGTACCATCCAACTTGTCTTCCTGTGAAAGACCACCGAACTGGAACTCATTTTGATTTTGATGGGCCATATCTGAGAAAGAGATTGAAGCAGATACAAAGCTGAATTCCCTTACTGGGAATAAAATGCACAACTCCCAAAAACACAGCCAAGCACGGGCTGTATATGCAACTTAGATTTCTGTACTTGAGCTGTCAGAAATCTGTCCAAGCATCAAACACTCTCCAAAATCTGCCAAAAGTGTTCCAAACACTCCAAGAAAGGCAGTATGTACTGAATACTCCAAAAAATGCTCTCTCAACACAAAAGCCCCAATTTGTGGCTAGAAATTGCAGCCAGAAAGGGGCAAAATTACTAAAAGCCCCAAATCTGCAATTTTTAAACAAAAGCCCCAAATTTCAGACTAGATCTGCAATTTTGCTCCAGATGTAGCTCCAAACTTGCACAATGATTGCAATGTCTGCAATATACAAAATGCCCCAAATGTACTCCCAAACAACTGAACCAAACTATGGTTTTCTGCAAGATGTGCCTGCCAAAGAACACCTGTGGCTGAAGGCAACCTGTGTAAATCTGCAAGTACAGATCTGAAAATATAGAAATGCACACAAATCTGTGAAGGGTACAGGTGGTACGGTACAGTACGAACTGTACGGTACAGTATGTACGGGCTGTACGACAAGTACGAGACTGTCAGCGTCAGTACGAAAACCAACTGTACGGCCAAATAGTACGGATGCTCCTGCGCATGTACGACGACCTGTACGGCGATCTGTACGGCCAAATAGTACGGATGCTCCTGCGCATGTACGGCGATCTGTACGGCGATCTGTACGGGAGCAACGACGCAAGTACGGCGATCTGTACGGGAGCTGCACGGATACTTTACGGGAGCTGTACGGAGGTATTACGGGAGCTGTACGGAGGTAGTGCAAAGGCTGTACGTGAGTTGTACGGCACTGTGCGTCGGGATTCTATACAGTCGTACGGACTGTACGGACAGGTTGGAGCAGGCTAAAGCTTGAGGCAAAGCGCTGGAACTGAAGGGAGCAGGGAGCTCAAAGCTCTTGAACCTGCTTTGATACCAAATGAAGGAAAGGGAGTGAGTGAGAGCAAGAGAGATTGAGAGAGCAGGAAGCTTGGAAGCTGAAGACGTAGTTGCAATAGAATAGAGTAAGAGAGTACAACTCAAAGTGAGAAAGATAAGGTTTTGTCCTAGTGACAAAACCTTAGTAGTCACTAACCGTAGTTAGTGAACTAACTGCGTTTAGGGGAAAAAACCTCTTAAAGAGGGAAAAGTGCCCCTAACTAGCTTATTATATTACATTGGTCACTGCTGAATTATATCTATAATTCTAACAGGGAATCGATCAGCTTGTAATGTGGGCTGACCCACGGCCCTAGGGGCCGACTGCTCTTGCTAGGGGGCCGACCCCTTCAGCCCTCTAAGGACTGGCAAACAGCCCTACAATGGGCTTGTCCCGTGCCTCAAGGGCCGACTACAGCTTACCAGTCTCATGCCCCATATAGGGGCTGCCATGCAGCCATGTGGAGGGCCGACCCCCCTGCATAGAACCTGACCTGTCCAGGCCTAGGTGGCCGACCAGCAGGTTGGCCCACCTCAGCCTATCAAGGGCTAGATACACTCCTTTGGTTTGGTACTGGTATAATAGATCATGTGGTACAGCTGGTACAACAATCCAACTACTGGTTCTAGTACATCACTCCAACAGAAGTTTTTAGAGGATGAGTTTGGGAATGTTCCTGGATTCATCTAGGTATATGCTTCTGCCGTATTAGCGGACATGCAAATTTCACCTTGTGAAGTTTTCGTGCAAGTTGCGGCCTGCTGGTATTGCGATAATTCTTTCTATCTTAAATGGTGCGTTGCCCTATCAGCTAGATTTAGATTTAGATGCTCGTTTGGGAGAGACTAAAATGAAATCATTTAGACTTCACAAGCAGTTGTAGCTTGAATGAAGAGATTTGGACTACTTTTTAATTAGCCTTCTCCTTTAGTGCTAGCCTTCGTCATGGCTGAGTTTGCCCTTCATCTCCGGAGTGCCGACAGAAACTCAGTACGCAGACTTTGTATAAATGGATGCTCTAGTAAGTGTGGGTGTGTGGATTTGTATGTGTGAGAGCATACTTTTATACTATGGTCTACACCCATTGTTGGGCGCTGATGACGTCAGTGGGGATGTCATAGTAGCTAGTCGCTGCTATGCGTGATGGAGTTTATGGTTTTCAATCTTAGGAGTGACTATCGTGAGATTGAAACTACTATGTTGTGTTTTTAGAGGACGAGTGTGGGAATGTTCCTGGATTCATCTAGGTATATACATCACTCCAACAGAAGGTACTGATCCAATAATCCAACTGATACTGCCCCCGGTGCAAGGCTTCCTTCCTTGCATACAGCCCCCTCTGAAGCCCCCTTCTCAAGTCCAAACTTGTACGCTGTCTCTAGATTGATGAACCTTAAAGCTCCAATGACAATGGGCATAGAACAGCTCACAAGGACCAATCAACTGTGTGTGGATTTCCGCACTTGCAATCTTCAGACCCATCCAGATCTCTGCAGCTCATCAGACAATAGCTGCAGAAGCCCTCTGGATCTGCCAAGTCATAACGTCCAAACAAATTACATATTGGTAACATAATGCCACTTGAGTCACCTAGAACAACTCCTCGTGGTTCGAGGTCCTGCCTGAAAGCCTGCCTCGATGAAAGACTCCATCGCCACTGCACCTATCTGGCAGGTACGGCTGCCACAAACAAGCAAGCAATCCTCCTTCTGGATCCAGAAAGCCTGCTGGCAGCACATCTTGCCGCGTGCTACTAGAAGGCTGGAATAAACATCGTAGCGGGGGTAACACCATCCTACTGGTTACTGGTCCCCTCACTCTTCCTTTGATGGCACTGATCCTTTTACTGGTTATCAATTACGAATAGAATGCACCATGCTGAGAGGATAGTTGGGACAATAGAGTTATGGCGATGTCCTCTAAAGATATCCGCTTCCTTGCCTGGGGGATCCCTTGTTGAAGTTCTTGTAACTTGTTGATGTGTTCCCGCATTGATGAAGACTTCTTGGGATCCAACAATCTCATCTGGACTTCCAAGGAGACCCTCTTTATGGGAGAGGTTCGATTGTACAGGGACACCAATTGCTCTTAGATATTCTTGGCCACCATCATGTGCTTCATGTGATTAATCACCTGAGGAGTACAATTAAGAAAGATAAACAGCCTTACCCTTGCATTGACATGGTCCCAGAGCTGAGATAGGGTCTCGGCCTCCTCTTGCTCCAGGATGCCTAGGCTCGACGCAAGGGGATTAGGCTTGGGAACTCCTACCACAATGAAGTCCGCTAGATCATACAACTGTAGCACGGCCTCCTTCTGCTCCAGGATGCCTAGGTTCAACGCAAGGGGATCAGGTGTGGGAACTCTCACCAAAATGAAGTCCGCCAGATCATACAACTGTAGCAGACTCCATCATGACCCACCAAACACCATAATTGAGTCCATCCAACGTTCGATCGGGAAGGTGGGCAAAACTGGAATTTTTACCTTGCTCTCCGCCATCTGAGTCATGGTTGACATGGCGGAGTGAAGAGGGAATGAAATTGGGAGAAGAGGGCTGGATATTGTGATGAAGAGGCTGTCAGCCTATTAGACCTTCACACCTCACTGTCCCACCCTTGAGAAAACCTCTTTTCGAATCTGAAAACACCCTTCAAAGTCTGCGTACCTTCCTTGACTCCCAAACAGTCCACACCTTGCATGATATATTTTTCCACTGAGCTTTGCTTGTGGAGGTTCTTCATACTTAATAGAAGTCTTTTTTTTGCATAATATACATTAACCACTAGCGTGGAAAAAGAGGTCGAGCAACAAACTTCCAGCACATGGGCTGTACTAGTGGAGGCAATAAGCTGCTCCTCAATCTCCTTGCCTGCCTGTCTACAAGACTTCACTGTGGATGTAGATGGCATTGCGCCCCCTTACATACAACAGGAGGGTCCCTAAACTGGCCAACCTGCAAGCATTATTGGCAGACCCAAATTAGGCCATCCGGGGCCCTGATTGGACCCAACCCATGGCCTGTCCTGGCCGACCAGGTCTTGTCCATGCCTAGCATGTCTGTCCTGCTGCAAGCCCTCCAGGAAGCCTACCTTTGCTGGTCCTTTCCTGCAGCATTTCCAGCAGCTGTTGGTGCGCAAAAATGCCTTTGTCTGGGCTCATATACTCTTACTGTTCCCCTCTTTTCCTGCCTGTAATTACCCTAGTCTACCTCCCCTTTGTCCTCTATCACACGGGGGTTCACAGGTGCCATAGTGACTCTCAACATAAGTACACAGAAAATTATACTGTTTTCAGCTAGCTGATTGACCTACTTCTTGCATTAGCCGCTTGGCCTATTTGGGTTGCGGTTTAGAATTTCTCAAGGATTGGTTCCTTTCTTTTTATTTACCTTTTTAAGCTTAGATTAGTTGGGGAATGGTGAGGGCATAAACTAGTTGATTTTGATAAAAGGCATTCTTTAGTTATCTCTTCATATCTGAGTTTATCCTTTCAAATGTCCCTTGTCGAGTTTTCCATCTTGTCATTTAATCTCTCTTTCATGATTACATTACCTTCTTTTGGCAATTCTTCATAGACAACCTCTCTATGTGGTTATAATTGCTGTTGGATCATAAAGTTATATGTTCTTCCTCGTTACATATGCCATTGTTCTAAGGACATTCATGTGTCTGACAGTTGCTTCATTTTTAGCCATGCCTTCTCTAAGGGCACTCCTTGTACATCATGTGTTGGTACTCTATGGATGACATAGATTACAATTGCTGTAGCTTCTATGAAATACGCATATGGTAATTTCTGACTTAAGCATCCTACTTGCCCTTTTAACTCTCAGCTATTCCTTGGAGCATGTCTAGACCAAGCTTTCTTTTGCAAAATTGACCTATTTGCCTCTCAGCTATTCCTTGGAGCATGTCTAGAGGAAGATTTTTTAGAACCATTCTTTTGCTTATTTTAAGTATTGCCCATGATAGGTATTTAGGCAATTGATTCTCTTTCCATTTAGCATGCTTTGAACTGCTTGAAGTTTTCAATGACCTTGGATCCCTTCTTCAGTGCTAAAGGGTAAACTGTACCACATGGGGAATAACGCCTTGATTTTTGGATATGATTATTGCAAAATTATATACTTTACACATCTGAACTATATAGACCAAGGAGGCAACGAAATCTATCATAACACTGAGCTCATTGGTAATGAGGAAAACTTGCACAGTGGGAAAGACTAATATGAGAATGCTAAAAGTCCTGCTATGCATTAAAACAAGAGGAAACGCTGCTGCAAGCGGCTGAGATCGCAATCATCTCCTTTTTTGCCACAAATTACTTTCAATCCCTCCTACACTCGTAGAGAGTTCAGGCAACAACGCCTCCTCCACTGGGCATATTCCGGTTAAAGGAGTGAAGGTTTGATTGACATTTCGAGTTTCAAATATTAGCAAATGCACTCTCCAATGATAACTTCAACTAGCGAAGCTATTTGCCCTTTGCAGGCTATCACATATCTAAGTCTGGGATACTGGTTGTGGGGATGTACAATATCAACTCTAGCATCTCAAAACATTCAGCCTCTTGGTACTTGCGATGCCCATTCTTTATTACACGAAGCTCAGGTTGATAGCTGTGCTCTTGAGATTGAGATAACTATGTTTTTTTTGGGGTGATGTGGTGAATGTTTGCAGATAAAGCACTTTCGTGGAAACATACAAACTACGCGGACCAAAATATAGTCAAGGTAAAATCCATGCAGTTTTAGCCTTATTTCTTTAACTAACACCTTCAATCAAATGTATGCTCCATCGTTCAATTTTGTCATTTGAGTGGTTGGGGTGTTTATATCCTGATTATGAACATGTTAAGTAGTTCTTTCAAGTGTCTTTTTTCGCAGATTGGAATCCTCCCATGGTTGGTTATATGCGCACGAGTCAGTGTGTTCCTTTCGAAGAAAGCCTTTTCTAGTTAAAATACGATTTGAGTCTGAAAGGAATGTGTTTTAAAGCATCTTCTCGTCAGCAATCCCCTATTCACTGTGTAGCCTTGATGCCTACGGCTTTGGTTTTATGGTTATGCAGACAGGCTGCCTTGACTTGTATTTTCCATCTCACTAAACATTTATCGAGTTATGGCCATTTTTTTCTAAATGGCATTTTTTAATATTAGGCATAATGCAGGACAGGTTATTCCTTGAATTTCTATAATCATTGTACATCAACTCTTTGTTTTCTCGTTAGTATATATCAATCATTTAAAAAAAAGGCAAGTATGACACTCACTATTGATGAATTTGGATCTTTCCCAAAGTCATTTCTTTCTATTTTCCAAAGTTCTTTCTCATAGAGGACACGGAGTGAAAAAATTTACACACTTTGTAAGAGGCACATGGATAGATATTGGTTCGTAAATGTTACAATCCGTAGTACAAGTTATGGCCATTAAAGCATTCAACATCACATTTAATCACATGTATAGCAATCCAATCAAGATGTCGTTCGTGCTCGGAATTTCGATAATGATCTCATAGTCCCTAGTTTATTTGGAGTTGTAGAAAGAATTGAGGACTTAGTGACAAATAAAATATTATTGTCTTCATAAGTAGTTGTAGCTTGAATGAAGAGAATGTAGACTACTTTTTGATTAGCCTTCTCCTTTAGTGTTAGCCTTTGTCATAAGTGAGTTGGTCCTTCAATTGGGTTGCTAATGTAGAGGAGGGATGATGTTGGTAGTAGCTGTGTTGGTAATAGTAAGTATGTAACTAACAACAGGCATGGTGAAAGGGGAGCATTGGAGAAAGAGCCGATTAGCAGTGATGAAATAGAGTTTTTGTATAACGAACATGGGGATTTCCATATGGCGAATAGGAGTCATTGATGAGACGTGGGAAATAGCCAATGAGCATTATTGAAATAGTGATCTACATGGAGACTAGGGTGCTCTTTTATGTCCGCATCGAAGTATTACCAGCGAGTATTCTTAGTTGAACATGTACCATTTGATCAATCGACATGTCAAAATAATTGTAAGTGGCCTTTAGTCAATCGAAGTCAATATGGCCCTTGAGGGGTCCCCTTTAGGAGCAAGGTACTTGTATAAATGAATGCTCAATTGTGTGTGGGGGTGTGGATATGTATGTGAGTTGGTCTACACCCATCATTGATGTCAGTGGGAATGTCGTACTCGAGTTTACAGTTTTCAGTCGTGTGGGTGGCTATCATGAGATTGAAATTGTACTATTTATTGTGTTTTTAGAAGAGTTTGGGTATGTTTGTAGATGCATAAGTCCATAAAAAGGGGGGCAACGTGGTAATGCTTATGAATTAAATTCCCCTTCTTCAATGTTGTTCTGGCATTCACACAACGCTGTTCAAATAGTGCTTTCTCCCCTTTAAAAAATACAAGCAATTGTAAGATATTCCCTCCACTAATAGTATACTTACATGGTTGTAGCATATGTGTGACCTTATGTTTGTGTGTTGAGAATGATTTAGTAGCATGCCTAATGTAAGAACACAATATATACTATATATGAATTTAAGGCTAGAATTTAAGAATGTTATATATGAATAGGAATGAGACGACTATGATCCTAAGAAAGCGAGTATGTGTATTAAAGATGTATGACTAGTCATACTCCTCATAGTACACACTTTTTGCATTAAGTTGCATATAACACTATTGTGCTCTTAGTGATATCCCCAATTGGTGGTGGTTAGGAGGCAAAGTTGTGAGGATGCGACATGGTCTCAATGTACAACCTTGGTTGTTCAACATCATGTCAGCTTGATCTTTTAATTTTAGCCACCTTCTCATGTATGATTCTAATCTACATAGGACCAAATTACTATTATAAATTATATTGAATTGTAGGTCCTCCTGTGACATGCATTTCACATGGTTTGCATCAACAAGTGGCTCCACTCATTCGAACTAGGTAGTTAAGTATTGGCCATCCTCACATTAAGATAGAAATAATGCTCTCTCTAATTGAATGTTCAAATCCTCTTGGAAGGGTAGTAATAATCATGCAACACCCTGACTTGCTTAGCTCTCCTCCTTTATACAACAAATTGGTTAGATAGGACCAGATACCACCAAGAACATGAACAAGAGACGTAAGTGATGGACAAGAATAATTCACAAGAATGCTAGGCATGCAATGCCAAACTGACTATGGGACTCAAGGAAATAAAGAGAAAACAACCATTATGAGCACCAGGACAATAAGTTCAAAAGTCTCGAATAAATAAACTAACCTAGTCTCCATGTCACATGTGGGTAGCAACAACAACATCAATACATCCTTCTTGTATTAGATCTAGAGGAGTCAATAAGGGCACCTTCATGAGTAGATAGGACTAAGAATTAGCCCATTTATAGGGATGAGTTATAGGGCTAGTGTATGCCTAGGCCATGAGCCCATTTGGTCAACACACACACAAAAAAAGGTGCAGCAAAGAGGGCCTTATATAGTCCACGAAAAAAGAACACTAGTTCAATAGACCTCGTTGCTAGGCAACCCTACTATAGACTTTTCTTAATCCTAGTTTGTGATTTTATAGGCTTTTTTGGACCCTACTTCGTGAATTTACAAACTTGCCAATTGGCTACTCTAGGGGAGCACTTGAGCTCCTATAAAAGGGCCCCTTGGGGGAAGAAATTAGTCCCCAACTAGTGTGCAATAGCAAGGGCTGAACTTAGAGCAGCTTTTGAAGCTTACTACAGAGACATATGATAATTTAGGACTATTTCATAAAAGATGGTGTAACATACAGTGAGGGTGCCTATCTTAACTAACATTTGTTGTACACGTGTTGGTAGATATTCGGACAAGTTATGCACTTTGTTTCTAAATCTATATATGAGATCTTTTGGAGGTACATCTCACTTTTCTCTCTCCTATTTTTGAATTGTGTTTTATCCACTTGTGTGCACATGCTAAAGTATCATGTCATGTCTTCAGCATTAGGATGACTTGTGTTCATAGTTGGTGATGCAAGATCATTGGCCTTCTACGTGGCATCTAGTTTAGAGGCACATGCTTAGAGGTCTATTCTCCATCATGGTATTAGAGTCCAGTGAGTCAAATTCGCAGTAAAGTATATGTAGTCTACTCCAGAGATCTACTTCTTTGTATGAAGAAAGTGGAGCCTCTTCCTCTAAGAGTAGAGAGAGACTTAGAGTCGTGTGCTTTGACACAAGTAAAGGCATGAAATGAGTACAAATGTACATGCTTTAACAAAGATTTTAGAGAATCTATACAGGCATCCAGGGTGTCTCGTATACATATTCACAAATTTGGAGAGAAGGGGATGCTACAGATCTCTAATGTGTTTTGCCCTAATTCCATAAGGGCTATTCACATTTGTGACTTAAGACCCTAATGTGGGTGTGAATAATCCACAAGGCTATTCACACCTATGACATAGGACCCCTTCTAGAGTTCTCTATAATCCTATCCATCTATCCCATGTATACATAGGCAAATGCCCAACGGTGAGTGTCTTTGATTCCAAATTCAATGAGATCCATCGATATAATATTTCTCATTTGGTAGAGGGCCTCATCCTCTTATAGGCCAAGCCTTCAAAACATCTAGGAAGGCAAAATTTTGCTTACCATCTACTGTAATGTGTTCAAGCGGCAATGCCAAGTGTGGCATCTATGGTGTAACTATAGGATCATAGGAGATGAAGGCGGAGAATGGTTTGGGTATATGAGAGGATGATTTGACTTTGAATTCTCTCTTGCTAAAAATCAATAGTTTGTCCTATTAGCTCAATGTCGAGGTTGATGCTAGCATGTGAAGTAGTTGTAGAAGATGCTCCCTCTAGATGCTCATCGGGATCCTCCTCGAATTATGAGGATAGTGCGACTACAGTGAGGGTTGCATCTCTCTCTTGGCAACCATAGAGCGAATACTCCAACTTTAGAGATTGAATGATAGTCTTTAAGGCCCTACCAATAACCTTTTAAAGATTTGGCTAGGATCCATGGAGTATAATACATCGATAGGCCCTACCAATAACTTGTTAAAGCTTTGGCTAGGCCTTACCAATAACCTTCTTAAAGCTTTGGTTACGTTCAATAGAGTATATCGATGGATTGGCTAGCCACTAGCATATAAAAAAACTAGAGGGAGGGAAGGCTGGATCTCAAAGTTTCCTTTATTTTGATTGACTTGCAAAAGACTTGGTATATATATATATATGTATGTATATTGAGAAGAAAATAAGGATTTATGTTATCATCATAAAAGCTTTATACACTATCAGCCTCCACCTCATAGGAGAAAAAAGGGACATAAGGATTGCTATTGATAGAATGTCGAGAGTATTGTGCCTAGTTTGACAAGCACAAAGGGAACAACAAACAAAGCTTGTGCTTGAGTACATCCCACTGAGAGAGGGAAGACAAGTGTTAACCCTTATGTATCTCGTGAGAAGAAGAGGGGACACATCTTGATGAGGCTTGGGACCAGATTGATGAGCAACAACAAAACCCTAAGCAACAAACGAAAGTATCTTTGTGGTAATACTTGGGTGGCATGGGTGGCATCTAGATTACACCATCTAGCCAGGTCCTAATAACTGAGCATGGCGTGTTCCTTGTTGTAAGCATCTATCTGGAAATCAACTCTTCTTTTTTCCTATCCCACCAAGACATGAAGATAGCATCAGTATTCATAACAACATCATTGAATTAAAAGTTATTTTTGGAAATCTAGATGAACCACAGTGCATGTGCTCTAATTTGCATCCATTCTTCTGGTGGTTTAGTTCCGAGGATATCTTCTAGTAGAATAAATTTCCAATTTATTGGTTCCCATGTTGCCATCTGAATAAATTTCCATACTTTCCTTGTAGGACGACATGCAATGAAGAGGTGGAAAATGTCTTCAGTTGATCCAGGACATCTCTTGCATCTTCCATCTGCTCTCCCTATGTCAAAGCCTCTTGAATTAGTCCACACTACTTTGTGCATAGTGAGCCAAGTTAAGCAAGACGTCTTCTCAGCAGGTATTTGGTTATTCGATAGTTTATTGAATCTTTATTTCCATTTATCCATGATGTCCTAGAGGTTCCACCTTACATTGAGGGATTTGAAAAACATCCTCAATATCAAAAGAAGGTGTAGGGATTGGGAAAAAAGTTGGACTTCCCTCCCGGCTAAATTCCTTGCAATAGATAAAAAGTTCCTCCCTTCCACTGAGTGTCACCTTGCCAAAGCCCCAACCTGCTTAGCACTAGAGCCTAGCTTTGGTTATTTAAGGCAAACTATCTTCTGAATTTTGGTCAAGTTTTCAATCTAACTTGGTACCTATTCCAAAACTATCAAAAGAAAACCAGATAGACAATCAAGATATGTTTCCAGAGTGAAGTATAGCCAGTGAAAGCTCATATAGAATGCATTCATTGAAGCTATTTCTTGAACAGGTTGTTGGCCAGAGAAAATCCTCATCGCTGAGGTGAGCACTTTAGAAAAGGTGTTTTGCCATCATCCATTACAAATGCAACCTCTTTAAGTTCCTGAAGGGAGAGATCAATTTCTAGATGGTTTCTGTCTAAGTTAGACACAATGGTTTGTTTGGCTGATTGGCACCTATCTCTAGCCTCTAGGACCTTGTTATTTGTTATGTCCACTGTACTCAAAAGGTTTTTGAAGTGGCTGACTATGATATCCACATTTTTTGCTTTTGATTCAACCACTTCACCATCATCCTTCTGCAACAAAGGAATTTCCTCACGATTTTTTTTTTTTCTAATCCTCTTTAAGTTCTCCTTGGTTGGTCTGTCTATCTTGCCTGCCCACCAATCTTTGAAGTAGATCTTGGCATTTTGTATCTTGATCTGATCCTGACACCCAAACAGAATCAATGGCCATGAAAGATCCCTTTCTAGAGAACAGAAGATGGGCCTTGATTTCTTCAAAGGCCTTCGAGATGGACTACTAAAGGAGGCTCCCTTTAGTTCTGCAAGGTTCAGATTACACAAGGTAGACAAGGTGGGATAATCCTTCCACTTAGGTGCCCTAAAAGGTTTGACCATCTTCATATTCTTGAGGAGAAGTTGTGCCCAATCACAATCTGGGTCGCTTGGGAGATCAAGTCTAGCCTCCCTTCGAAAGTCACCTACTTGACCATTGCTTCGGGTATAGTCCCCATCCAAATTAGTGTCCACCAACTGTAGTAAATCCTTGAGCTCCTCCCAAAAATCTAATTCAACCCCTCTTATCATTGTCCCCTTTTCAACCCATCTGTCCCTTTTTCTTGCTACCAAATTTAAAGTCACCAAGGGCAATATATTTTCCTTTTGCAACATCAAGAGAATCCCACATTAACTTTCTATCTGTAGCACAATTTGGGGTATATATTGATATGACTAAAAAATCTTGACCCTTTATTGAGCATTTTAGCATTATCCACCTGAGATAAGCATTAGATATAGATTGAAGTATCCCTACACTATAGTGTGAGAGAACCCCTATGGTAGTGCCACCCTTCCCTTCCTCGTGAGAAGTGTACTACCGGTTTCTCCTTCTATTTATGGCTTTAAGTCTACTGTCTAAATTGAATCCAAAATTCTTAACCACTTGAAGTGCTAACAAAGTAGGAGAGAGTGATATAGTGCTAAGCTAATGAGCTATTTCCTCTCTCCTACCATGATCAGTTAGACCCCTAACATTAAGGGTCAAGAAACATAAGGCATTATTTGGAATTCTTTTTGTGCCCCTTTTTAGCCCTGGGGTTGGGGCTACGTTTGCCTGAGACTGCCTTCTTTTGTTTTGAACAGTTGTGTAGGCCTTACCTTGTACAGTGATATCCTTACAACTAGCATTGACATTCGCCTGCTCATCCTCTGATTCATCACCACTCAACCCTTCTCCTTCTATTGCATCTTCTCTATTGACATATTCCTCAATTTCCTTGGCCATCTTGCCTCAACCATAACATCATCTTTAATTTCTTGATTCTCTCTAATCCATTCATCAGTCTCTCTATCCACCAGAGCCTCAAAAGAGTTTTTGGAAGCAAATGATGTAGTTACTTTCTCTTTTCTCTTTTCTGCAATGTCATTGCTACTAGAGGGACCGACCACCTCCTGTCTTGGTTTCTCAGCATTTGTTGGAGCCTTGGGCACCCACTTCTCTATAGGAGTAGGGTGCTTGGGTGCAAGAACAGCTTAAGGGGGCAATTTCTTACCACATGACTAGAGAGACCACATAAGAAACAATAGTTAGGCAAATTCTTATACAGTAGAAGCTGTGCTCTATTTAGAATTATTAGAGTTTTAGGGATCTCCTCTGCTATGTCTAACTTGGTGCAGATCTGAGGATTCTCTCTAGGGTTAGTAAACTTCACATGTTTAACTCCCAGCACCTCACCTAACCCACAACATAAGAAAGGCAGTTGATTACATAGGGATTGAGGCAAATCTAGGAGTTTAACCGACTTTGGAATCCTAGTGGAACTAGCTGTATTAAGAAAAAAATCCGAACACCTCCATTCCAAGTAAAATGGCTGGTGCCTAATAGTCCAGCAACCATTTCTGGTCTTTCAAAGAGAAAGACAATGTATCCTTTTCTCAAGAATCTTACATTAATGAAATTCATACCCTTTCTAACCCAAGTAGCTATAATCCAGGTTTCAAGGAAAGACATGGGGTGTTGAACACCAGAAAGATGGCCTACTAGAGCATGGGTGTCAGCCAATCCACATAATCCGATAGAATTTTGTCATCTAGGAAGACCATGATATTATTACCTAGATCAAGTTGGTCATCCTCACCTGGACTATCTCGTGTTAATTTAGCAGTAGCTCCTTTGCTTCCTCCCACTCCTTGATCATTTTTACCCTTCACACTATCTTTTCTTGGGAGTTGGTGGAGGGTACATCTTTGCCACCTTGTGTCTGCTCGAAATTTCCTATCTTCAGATGTTGCCTTTCTTTTAGCAGGTCTCGCTTTATCTCTATTTCTTATGTCCCTAGAATTTGAGCCTCCATTGTCACTACCATCTCCTTGGACCCAATTCTTGAGGTTCACCTTTTACTTACATCAAGGGCTTGACTGGTGCGTGAGTTAGGAGCATCTGTTATTTATAGACTTTTCATTTGCATGTCTATTCATGTTTCGATCTTCATCTCTATATCAAGGATGAGAGCTATCGGCATTGGCTTTGTGGACCCTTGGCCACATGCCCATTTGTATAAGTAGGAAAAAAAGAAGAATGCACTCTTGGGGGAATGGAGAAGAACCCCCTTGCTACTTCTGAGCCACGAATGCATAGAAAGCAGTAGTGTGCCCCCCAGGGTCCCAGTAATCTTGAAGCCATTTTTTTGAGGGGGAAGAAGGTATTCTTTGAATGCATTAGAAGCAATATCACACAACATTTGGTCTCTTACAAGAGCAAGAAAGGTTGTGTCATCACCCAAAGCCAAGTCTTCATCAAATAGGGATGCAAGCAGGACAACTTTCGCATCAGCACTCTACCCTAGGTGCTGAGCTCTAGGGCATAGGGTGTGATGTTGTTGAATTGAGCTAAGATCACCTCTGTCTTCACTAGACTAAAATCCATACTTGGCTTTGAGAGCCTGAACATATGGGGTAAGGCATATAAAAAAGGTGTTCCACTACCGCAAGGCCACCATCCAAATCACTACTGCCATGTTAATTGCCATCCTCCATCACTTGTTACTCAATGTGCCAAAATCTCTTTGTAATAGATAGGGTGGAGTATAGATTGGGTATACTTGGTCACTCAAAGCTTAGTCATTTGATGAAATCCAAGATTCAAACGATTATTTGGGCAAACCCATTAATAGGAAAACAAATAGTGTGAACTAGGGCAAGATTAGGTAGATCTCAAAGGTGTGAACTAGGACAATGGATTCATAAATGGCATGGACTAGGGCAATGGATGAGGATAGTGGTAAGAAAGTGACCAATGAAATGTGAATGTAAAAATGAACTAAAGTAAATGTAAATGAGAAGATGACCTAAAATGAGGTGTTTATAGAGGGATTAGACCTAAAAACCTCCAAAACCTTACTTCATTTGTTTCAAAAAGGTTAACATTAAGATTTTAAAATAAATTTCAAAAAATACCCTCCATCACACAATTATCCTTTGCATAGTAAAAGCATAAAAGTATTAATCAAGCCTACAATATCTCTAGATTTCATGGGGGTGTATGGTTCTTACAAAGGATCATTAACTCCTCCCTACATCTAACCTATACATAGAATAGTACATGCTAGCTGATTTCTCAAAATGCCATATAAAAAAAAGGATAGCTTTTTAAAACTAAGCTTATGACTTTCAAGTTTGAAAAAAATGTCTTATTGGGGGGATACTATTGCTCACAATCTCCACTTCTTGTGATTTGTGCCATGAAATGCCTAAAAGTTGTTTGTAGTCTTCTACATTTCATGTCTTTGACAATGCTTTTTGATTCATCTACCAACTTCTTTGCCCATCTTGGCATGTGTCTAGATGATGTAGCTTTTTGGTCACCATGAGATGCATTCTCTAGTTGTGAATTTGTACAGTTTCTAGGACATGCTCCCCATTTTGCTACTACTCATGTTAGGTAGCATATCACATATTCCACATTTTGTGGATGTCTACAAATATACAATTTTGGACTTGTCAGCCACTTATTTATCTACTCTTCAATCTGATTCCTCATAACCATAATGGAAAGTAGCTTGCTTTACTTTCTCCTCAAAACATCATGGGAAACAAACATTTTATGAGCTACAAGATTAAATGCTATCTGTGGAATCCAAGGTCCAATTCAACCCTTAATTCAACGTTTCATGATTCAACGCCACATTCAACGCCACTGAATTAGACATAGTTCAATGTTTCTTATATCAGTACCACTGAAATAATTTAACGTTTCATAATTTAGTGCTGCTGAAATAATTAAACATTTGGTAATTAAACACCATGGAATTAGACCTAATTCAGTGCATACTAAATTAGCTCTTGAAAACTAAAGGTTGGCCAGTTGCAGGTTTAGACTAAAATGATGAATTTGAATGCAATTTGCATTGAAATAAACCCCATTTTTCAAAAAATCTATGGGCCATTGGCATGCACCCTCACACCCTAGTATGGTTTGGGGAAGCCATAAGGGGTTATTTCTCCTTGATCTCGTGGGTGAAGTGGAATCAACCTAGAATTAGGACCTCAACTATAGTGAACAACACATGCACTTGAGATCAAGAAGAGTCCTAGGAGCTAACCCCCCTAAGCCTAAGGATAGTGCCTCAAATACCCTCTTGTCAAACTACACACCTAGCTCTACATCCTTAAGTTCAATAAACTCAAAAGTCAATTCTTATGCTATGCACGAACCACCACAAAGATGACATGTCTAGCCCATAAGAGTCCATGAGCCTAGAAGGAGACATGGGAGAACCCTCCCATGTTACAACCTTAGTGCATTTATCATTTGGAATTTTTAGGAAACTTGGTGGGAATTGGAGTTAGAATTCCAAATGCCAGTGCTTGAGTCATCACAGGAGGGAGAAAACGTCCAAAAAGCTACCTCTACGTAAGTGTACAAAAGGACATGATTTGCAATGTTGGGATTTGCCCAATGGGGCAAATCATGTACTTTTGTACAAATGCATATGTGCTTCATGTTTACTAGAAACATCACAAAGAAAATATTTGGCAATCAAAAGAATTGAGTACAAGGTAGGAAAAAATCAATGGAAATGGTAGAGCTCTAGAAAGCAACATTAAAACATTTGTATAAGTAATTATCATGCAACACATTTGTCTGAAATTTCAGATGCAACATCACGCAATCAAAAGAAAACACTTGGCAAGGAAAGGCCCTAAATGAAGTGTAATAAAAGATTAATGCAAATGGAAAAGCTACAAGAATAGATCCATGTAAATGGAAAAGCTACAATAGAACACGAGTTGCAACATTGAGATCTGCCCAAGTGGGAAAATCGTGTTCTTCTACACCCTCGTCAATAGTCACACCCCCATGGTGTCACACTTCCACCATCGCTACTCCCATTAACATTCACCCCTCCCAACTACCTCCCTTCCACCATCTTTGTTCAACTTTTCTCCCTTGCACCTGATTTCAACCTTAAACAACAAATCTTCAACAAAAAAAAAGGGAGAGGTGGAAGCAATATAAAGCATTAGACAAGTTGTACAACAAAACATGATTTGTGAGGTTGGGCAGATCCCAACCTCACAACTCGCGTTCTTTTGCACATATTGCCTTATGCAAATTTTTTGATGATGATGTGCACGCACGTGCACATGTGTGTGTGTGTGTGTGTGAGTGAGAGAGAGAGAGAGAGAGAGAGAGAGTCTCAGGGAGAGACTCTCTCTCTCTCTCTCTCTCTCTCTCTCTCTCTCTCTCTCTCTCCCTCCATGGCATCAACCGGCTCATTAGATTCTATTGCATCTTGAAACTTGTTATGTTCCCTCTCTCCCTCCCCCCCCAATCTCTTTCTCTCTCTCTCTCTCTCTTCATGGCATCAACCGCTCCTTAGATTCTATTGCATCTTGAAAGTTGTCACGTTCCCTCTCTCCCTCTATACCCCTCTCTCCCTGTCCCCCCCCCCTCTCTCTCTCTCTCTCTCTCTCTCTCTACCTAACTACACTTCTACCTCTATCCCTAACCACACCTCATACATGATAAGATTGCTCCTCTAGCAACCACTGCCACTTTCAGGCTCTCACAGGATGGGGGTATAATTTGGAGTATTCATTCAATAAACTCCAAGTCTTCATTTTAAAGCTATTCTAAGCTAGCTTGTGTTTGAGGATATTCATCTTGCTTAAATGATTCATCATTGCATCACGCCTCTCACCTTGAGATTTGACAACTATATCTTCAGATTGAGATGTGTGAGTAATGTCTTGCCCTCATAAGTGGACATCATTGTAGTCCATATCTTCAGATTGAGAAGTGTGACTAATGTCTTGCCCTCATAAATGGACATCATTGTAGTCACACATCTCAATCTATAGCTTTAATGTTTTGCCCTCATAAATGGACATCCTTGTAGTCCACATCTTAGGTGCTTTTGTAAAATGCATCACATAGGCAAACACTATACTCTTTAGACATGTAAAAATTTTAATTTATTTGCATCATAGGCATCCTTCTAAAATTGTATGGCATTCTGTGTTGGAGCAAGCACTTTTCCGTCAACAATTCCCATAACTACCATCCCACATAGAGATTCTTTATTCAACGTGTCCCAATGTGGAAGTATGCTAGAGTGTCCAAAACACAAAATTTTGCCACCATTAATGCCATCTTGGTGATGACTTGAATCCCTTGTGAATAGTAATTCTTGTTCTTGTGATGCCATCACCCACCAAGTTGCTCCAAATTCCAATCAAGTGTAATGCATAATGAAGAGCAAGATGTTCTCTTCCTTGTAGTTTAGAAGTTGTGAATTTGGAGTTTAAAGGAAAAAGTTATGCCCCTTTAAATTTTGATGCCTCTTTATGTCAAAGATGAGGCAAATATGCTTCTGGTATTTGCTTTTGCAAAAAAGCTAAAAAATTAAAAACTTTGCCTTAGAGAGAAGTTCTTAATCTGAGGCTTACTCCTTTGGAAGTTTTAAGGACTAATTTTTGCTTTCCATCTGGTAAAGATCCTATTTGATGGAAATAGGATGAAACTTTTAGGATTGACGTCTTCATGTGGAGGATTCTCCAAAATCTCCCACAATGCAACATTCTCTTCTCAAGTGCATACTATGGGATAATGCAATTTCCATTATGCTATAAAATCCCATGAAGAGGATGTGCCCTAATTTTTGAAAACTTTGATAAAAGTTTCTACACAAGGTGCCACCATGCTTCTTCCTTCTCCCTATATCACCTTCACATTTGCCATTGGTGGTTGTATCCTTCTCCTTTTTTCTTCCATCTTCATCCTCCTAGATTCTTCTTGCTCATTTTCCTCCTTTAGCCTTGCCACATTGCAACCCAAACTTCTCTATAACCAGTTGCCATTTGCAGCTATCCCATGAGCTCTCTCCTACATGTTGTCTTAGCGCAACCATCTGATCCACCTTCACTTTTCTAGATTTTTGTTGCAATAGTTCATGCTGGCTATTCTTTTGGTGTTTGCTTGCAAATTTGTGTCATGGTACTTCCACGAGTCTCCCTCTTCTGCAGCTTGTCCTATTTAATCGACTAGTTTCTTTGCTTTTGTTTGAGGTCATCTTCATGTTGGATATCTAGTTTTATATTTGACCATTTGGCCATTCTCAGTTGTTCTTCGTTCTTTTCTTAGCATTCCCATTTCTTGATGAGTGTATGCTCTATCTCTCTCGGGATCCCTCTTGAGAGATCTCAACAATAGAAGTAGAACAAAAGAAGGAGAGAGAGAGAAGAGCCATAAGAGAGAGCCACACAAGTTTTGGTGGGTACAAAACACCCCAATCTTCTATGTAATTCATATATATATGTGTTTGAGCATTGTACATAACCGAGGTTAAGGTACAATGGCCTTTAACCCCCACAACCTCCCACTTAAAGGCTAATGTGCCTTTAAGGGAGAACTACTAGTGAGCATACTATCCAATGCCCATCAATACATGACAATACTCAAACCGCTGACTAGGTAGACTCTTTGTCTCAACATATCTACAGGGTTATCATAGCTCTATGTGCTTGTCCTCAAGTACCTCCCTAATAAAATGGTACCTGGCCTCAATGTGTCTGGTCTTTGCATGAAAGACCAGATTCCGTGCTTGTTGAATAGCACTCATGGACTCACTATGCAATGTTGGTACACCTCTATGAATCCCCAAGTCTCCCACTAGTCGATCAAGCCATATAGCCTACTTGCAACCCTCCATGGATGCAACATACTCAACCTCTGTGCTAGACAAAGCAATGCACTTATGTGCGCAAGACATCCACGACACTGCATGAGATGTAAAGGTGAACACATAACCACAAGTGGATCTCCTGCTATCCACATGCCCTGCATAGCCTGAATCTGTGTACCCAAGTACAGGCATCTCTCCTCTACCAAAGTAGATACACATATAGTTGGTACCCTTCATGTACCTCATGATGCACTTAACTGCCTCCCGATGCCTCTTTCCTAGATTAGCCATATATCAGAGCTAACAACTCCCACTACAAATGCAATGTTCAGTCTAGTAGCTATCAAAGCATACATAAAACTCCCTAGCCACCGTTGATGCATAAGGAACCTTGGCCATCATGGCCCTCTCCTCATCTAATTTAGGACTATCTGCCTGACTTAGTTTCACATATCGAGGCAATGGAGTACTTACTACCTTCCCCCTCTTCATATTGAAATGCTGCAACACTTTTGTAACATACTCCTTCTGTGAAAGCCAAAGGAGTTTCCTACTCCGATCACACGCGATGCTCATACCAAGAATATGACCTGCAAGTCCCAAATCCTTCATGTCAAAGGCCTTAGGCAACTTGGCCTTCAATGCATCTAGATCATAAGTGTCCTTTCTAGCCAATAGCATATCATCCACATAAAGTGCTAGGAGTATCAGGCTATTATCCTTAGCCCTTTTAGTGTAGAGGCAATGATCAATCTCACTTCTTCTGAAACCCTGAGACTAAATAAAAGCATCAAACTTTTGATACTATTCTTTAGGCATTTGCTTAAAGCCATAGAGACTCTTTTTCAGCTTGCAAACCAAATGCTCTTTGCCCTTTTCTTCAAAGCCTTCCGGTTGTACCATGTAAATTTCCTCATGCAAATCCCCATGCAAGAAAGTTGTCTTGACATCCATCTGCATAAGCTCCATATCCTCTATTGGGGGCTTTCCATTTTTCGAGCGAAAACCCTCGAGCGACGAGCAGACAAAAGGTGGGAGGGATCAAAATATATAGGCTCAAGTCATTTTTGGGGAGCACAAAATTCTAAATTATTTCATGGAATATATAAGTAAATATGAAATATTGATGAACATAGATAGAATATAAATATACCTTTATATAATATACATATATAATGTCCAAGTGGTGACTTATTTTATGACTTTCAAATATCCTTTCTTTTCCTTTCACCATTGGTTGGATCATGAAAATTTGAGCAAATATCCTCTTTATAGCTCCTCATGATGAGCTAAGAAAAATATATAACGTCTTTGTAATAGACCTTCTGAGTGTATTATGCTATAGTAATTTGGTTTGAAGAGCTTGCCCCAATAGTATTCCGCCAATGGAATACCCTTGGAGAGCCTACAAAGAATGGGTCATAACTTTTGCTCCTTAGCTCAGATTGAGGAGTTGTAAAATGGAAAAATATTCAAATTTCATGATCTATGCAATGGTAGGCTTAAAATCATAATTTATAGAGGTATAGAAGATATAAATTAGAAATTTCAACATGTATATAAGAGTTACAACTTTTTCCTAATTCATATTATGGTAGGAAGGAGTTCAGTAGGGACCACATTTCCTTAAAAGTACTTAGGTTTGGAGAATTGGGAATATTTTGAAAATACCTCCCTTGCCTTCCCATATTTGATAATGTATTAGAGATTAATTTATGATCGATAATACTTCAACTATGGGATTGCTAAAGCTAAGGGAAAATAAATTGACTCTGCAAGATGAAGTGTAATAGTAGACTTTGCTAATGCATCCAACTCATCCTCAGACATATCTGTGGGCTTAACTCCAATCCCTGGCAAGGGCTTAATCTGCTTCTTTTGAATAAATACCTTATCTGTTCTTTTCATTAAGAAAAGTTTGTCCCATCAAACTTTTAAATGCTGAAAAACTCCTTTTTAGACATGGAAGAGGATGCCATGATGCAAATGAAGCAAAATCCCAAATGCTAGTACTTGCAAGAGAGAAATCACACCAAATACCAGGTGCACCCAAATATGTCTAGCTTAATCAAGGATAGTGTCACCAAAACTCAAGGCTCAAAGCATCAAAATGCATCTGGCTCATGTGCATATACTACGCATCCATATGAGCAAATATTTTTTGCCATACCTCCCAATTATATTCGTCCATACTATTGTATTTTGATTGTTGTGATTGTTACACGGTAAAATTTTCTAATTCTCATAATTGACACTCTTTTAACCAATACTTTTTTGAGCTCTTACTTTGTTATTATTGTTACTAAGCATTTTCTTATGCACATAACTAATACTTTGTTGTGTGCTTCATTTTGTAGTCCTAGTTACTATTTGTAGTAATGGCAAGGACAAAAAAAAATGCTAGAGAAAGAGAGAGGGTCCATCTATAGTAGAAGCTGCAGCACCACCATCTAAAGTGAGGACACAAAGAGATGGGCCATAAATTGCAAAGGTAAGTGCAAGTCATCCCAAGCAGGAAGAGCCTATGCATGTCCTCGAACAAACAAGAAAGAGGAGATTCAAGCAAGAAGCTCAACTTTAAGGGGGATTAGAAAAGCTCAAAAGAGAATGGGATTTTACATTCCTAAGGCACTCTTCTAGAGGTTTGTCAAGGAAATCTATGACAGCTAGATCCCCAAGGACGTAAATTCAATTAGAGAGTTTGAGCTTACAAAGGATTGTAGAAAAGCATGAAAGTATAGAAATGGAGAAGTGATGGATACAATCATCTTGGCAGCTCTCTGATAACTTTATTTTTTTTGGATTACTTAAAGTAGCCAAATTTTTTTTATATCATTCCTAGCCAGTTCAATGATTTTGCAGCATGCTCAAGCTAAAATTGCATGAGTCTATTCAACAAATTGTACATATTGTAGACCGTACAATCTACTTCATCAAAGAGAACCATCTGAGTAGATTGAAAAATGGTTCATGTATTGCAATTTCTAGATAGTTGATGTGATGACCCTCCCCTATCACTCAGAGTAAGTGAATAGGGGCCCCCAGTTGGTGAAAAATGGTATTAAACCATGAAAGATCGGGGAGGGGGAGGGGGAGGGGAAGGGATAAATTGCATGGAAGGATTTTCTTGACATGTGGCCGCCCTTCTCAACTTCTCTGCATTGCCTCTTATCACTTATAAATCTTGTTTAGAGTTTTCTTGATACCTTGGACATTCATTTATGCCAGTTTCTCAAGATGCGCTCGAGCTCAATCAGACATGATTCTTTTCCTATAATTGTTGCTGCCCGAGAGAGCCAAGGGAGTAGACATGGGAAACCTCTTAGTTGGACCAAATGAGAGATACTCTTCTCCTCCTTGTAGAACTCTCTGTGGTTGCTATTGACTAGGAGAAGGGTGGAGAGGGCCTGAGCTACTGTCTCTTGCTTTGAGCTCCCTTTGGCCTCCAGCATCTTGGTGAGGGATGGAATGCAGCCAACCTCCCCCAATTGCCTTCTCACATCCATGGAAGCAAAAAGATTGTAGATAGTCGAGGCAACCAACTATTGGACAAAGGATGTGCAAGTCTTGAGAACATCTGCCAAGTGCGTAACATAGCTTGCAGAAATCAAGGCTTTTGCATTCATTGGTGAGGCTGCCAGATTGCGGAAAGCTTCGATTGCAATCTCTTGAGCCTTGGGAGAGGTTCCTTTGTTGAGGTCGATGAGAAGGGCCTTGATGCCTCTCTACCTCACAATTAGCTGCCTCAGTCTATCGTCCCTAGATACAAGATCGTGCAATGCCTTCATAGCATTCTCCTACGCTTGAGCTGTGCTTGAGGCATGCCCAATGTAACTAGCTCTGTCATTGTTGGTATAACTCCTTCCTTTGCCAAATAACTTGCATGCTTGAATCTAGGAGGTGCGACAAGTCACCCTGATCTGCAACTAACAAGACACCTTTCTCATCCTCTTTCAAATAACCAATCAAAGCATCCAATGCGCTCTTCTTGAACTCCATGTTCCCGATTTTCAGTTTTGCAAATAGATCCCAGACATGTAAAGTTGCTGGCTCTTTCTTTGCAAGATTGCTTGAGATCTCTCTATCTCTATCTAGCTGTGATGTGCTGTCGCTTAATGGAACGAGTTTTAGATACAACTTTTCCAAATTCTTGTTTTGTCATTGATGCAATGCCAATTCGAAATGCATAGTCGATTAGATCACAAAATTACAATCCCATTGCAAAAAATCAGAGATGAATACGAGATTTGAGTGCTGAGATAATGAATTTTTTTCATTAAGTAATTAGTCATTTATGCTACATAAAATCTTCAAGGTTCTATTTAAGCTATGAAATCTAATCTATATATGCATCTTTTATTGCAGTCAATATTGGAGTTTAGTAGCAATTGATCTATCACAAAAATAGTGCTTTTGCTTCAACTCCTCAGAAGGGACTCATAAGGAGATTAACCTGTATGTGATCTCAATTTCCTACAAGCAGTATCTTGATTCTAAAATTTAGTAGAGGAACTTTCCCCCCCCTATCTACTCATAACAACTATCTCAATTGCAATGTTATCAAAAGATTATTTGATGCATTGGATTATTGCTCCTTGATGTCAATTTGTTAGATGCAGTTGAACCCTGTCACTTGGAGGTAAGACTTGAATTTCTCTTTATCTTGTGAACATTTTTACCCAAAGAGCTTTAAGCTAAAAATATTCTCTATGTTGTACAGACACCACGGTAAGAAGATGCACATTCTTACGGGTGGAGTGTTCAACTAGGTTCTACCAAAAATTGTAAGTACCATTAGCTCTCCATTTCGTATCATTCATGTATTGAAAATTGATATATAACAATAAGAAAATGAGTTTCCATTACTATTACTAACTGTACAGTTGAAGGTTGATAGTTATGATGCAAACTGTATATAATTCGAGCTAGGATAATTATGGAGCTTCTTCAATATGCTTCTTCTACAACCAAAGTGAAAAGTATGGGAGTAGGAAGCTCAAAGAAAAAGGAAGAGGTCATGCTAGAGAAGCTATATAAGTATGTGAAGGATGTGGAGAAAAATGTACAGGTGCAGGCAAAGGACCAACTTCAGAGAATAATCTTTCACCTCAAGACCCTCCATAGGATGATCAGCTTCCACCTTAGGACCCTCCACCTTAGCATACAAATTCCAGATTGGGACCTCCATAGGATCACCCATTGCCTCAAGGGCAGCCCTCAGATCAAGAGCAGGCTGAGCCAGCCTCCTCTATGAGTTGAGCTTTAGACTACTTACACACTATAATTTCCTCATATTTCTATTATTGAGATACTTCATGTGTAAAAATCGTTGGTCCTAGGTAATCTAAACAATCTCCCTAAGGATGATTTTGGATTGTAATAGCTTCTAAATTGTTTTTTTATCATGTATGTATCATAAATGAATATGCTTTGGAAATGTACCTTCTGTCTTCATAGGAATGTTGTTATATAGATAGATAGATAGATAGATAGATAGATAGATAGAGAGAGAGAGAGAGCGAGAGAGCGAGAGAGAGAGAGAGAGAGAGTTTTGACTCATGAATATGCAAAATATGGACATAGATATTTTACAACCATGTACATGAAGAGACTACAACTAGATAGGGGGAAAATATAGATCAATATATTCACAATCACATTGTACAAATGCCAATAGGAGAGAAAAATTCATTTAATCTGTAACTCTTGTTCTAGACTATAGCTTACAAAGGATCAATAGTCCATTGTGTCTGACTGTCACCCTACATCCAAGAGTGGTAGCCTCTATTTAGCAAATGCCTCCAAATTGGAAATGCATCCTGAAGACTCAAGATAAGAGAATCTTTAATGAGCTTCCATCTCAGGACCCCCCAACATCAGCCATTGCCTCGGGATCAACTTGTAGAGCAAGATCAGATTATGACAGAGAATCAATATTCTCTTTGAGTTTAATAGTAGACTAGATAGACACGTACTTCCCTCACATCTATAATATTGGCATACTTCACATGTAGAAAATCATTGGTCTTTTGTATTGATACAATACTTATAATCATGAAATTCAAGCTATCTCAATAATCCCATTTTGGAGGTCTCTACATTGAATTGTACTTTCTGTCCTTCACAATACCTATTAGCATGTAGTGTTAACAAATCCATAGTGTTAATTACTAAGCATAAAACATTGAATTAAATAAAAATTCAAAGTTTACCTTGTTGTTGTTGAGAATGAATGCAAATCCTTGTCCTATATATCCATATGAATGTCATGGTGCAATTGGAGTGTGTGCAACATTGTTTGAGTGATATAACACTCAACAAGTTTCCATTCTCATTAATTGTAAAGTCAATTGATTCGTTCTCAAGACCAAACAAGTTAAGATCTTGATCCATTTGAATAATTTGGTTCCCAATCAATCTACTATGTTTATAGTAAGATGAAAATAGAAAATTATGAGCCACAGTCAATGATCATGTACTTAAGTTGAACCGAACTATGCACAACCTCAGTGTGTACTAAGTTGGATGTTATCCTATCCCAACCATCATCTGAGAAGTCTAGAAGATCTTTTGTGCCATTGGCTTTATAATTAAGCATAACCTTGATTGAAAAATGGCTATATAACTCAACAAAAATTGTGATTGGCATGCAAATTATATTTTCCAAATTCTAGTAGCAACCTCTGGCTACAAAGAGCACTGTACTTATGTTAACAGCTTGGTATGTCTCTGTCACACTACCTTGAAGAGCACTGTACTTATGTTCACAGCTTGGTATGTCTCTATCGCAAAGAGCACTATACTTATGTTAATAGCTTGGTATGTCTCTGTCACAGCTTAGTATGTCTCTATCACACTACCTTGAAGAATCATCCAATCAATGAGATTCCACGCTAGGAGGTCTAGTTTTTTCAACACACCATGTGTGTTTCCCTTGTCTAGTAATTGGTAAAAATGATCATACAAGAAGATACTTGATTGAGCTAACTGTGTTGCAGATCTACCTTGATATTATAAATTTATTATGGACCTATGTAACACATCCATCAATCCTAAAATGTATTTCGTAGGTTGCCATTGCTCAAGGATGAGGGTGTATATCTGAAGCAAAAAAAAAGGCATAGTGGTTCAAGAATAAAGCCAAAAAATTTTGGTTACAAAATATAAAGGCTCAAGGAAGTCACTTAAAATTTCTTATGCTAACCACTCCACATGGCTAACTAAACCCCAAGACCCCACCACACCCTAACCAATCCTATCTACCACGTGGCCTAAGGTGTGAACCTTGAAATAAAGGTTTGGAGAAATTTGTGCAGGGAGCTATGGCAACAAGAATGTGTGGTGGTGGTTCAGGTCTATGTGGTTCGAGCAAAAACCTATGAGTAGGTTTATCCGAGCGTGTTTTTCAAGAGATTTAAAAAATTATATTTCTTTAGGAAACATGGTTTTTACACTTTTATTTTCACTAGAACTAGATCCCTTTATCATAAAAATATACAGAATTGTCACTCATTCAATTTTACATAACATAAATTTTCTTATTCATAGACATCCTTTATACCCCTGTTATTACCTTAAAAAATTTTTGAAAAATAAATCCTTTAAGAAACATCTCTCATAATCACTCTCAATGTAATAATATTATTCATATATAATTACTTATTAAACACATTTATATTAATATGACTAGAGCTTTCTAGTGTTTTAATAGCATAAATAATAAGATATTTATGGATATGTTTCCAAAAAAGTTTAAATCACTAGAAATAAGTATTAACTCGGACTTATATATCACTTTCATAAAATACATGTGATATTTAATACTATATATGCAAGATATTCCAAAATATAACCCATAGATGTGCTCAAATGGGGTTTTTTGATCAATTTGAGTGGATGAATGACTATATTTGGACATTGGATGTGAAAGTTATGCCACTTTTAAAAGTGTTGTCCATGGTAGTTTCACCAGCGAAACTACCTTGGAAGACCTATTCAAAGGGGTTTTGCTCTGACGAAACTACCTTGATGGCTTGCTTCAATGAGGTTTCTTTGGAGAAACCCTTTCATGAGGCTAGGTTGAGAGAAGGTTTTCAATGTCACCCCCTATTAAAGTAAAAGTTGTAAGAAGGATCAGAAGGGAATTTTCATAGAGAAGTCTACTCTACATGTGGGTTTCTTGAAAAGCCATCCCATTATGTAACTCACCATTACCAAAGATTCATGTAAAGATTTGTGTATGAAATAGGCATTGCTATAATACTTTGCATATTTCTAAGTGAAACTATGTTTTGTTCCGATCTATTTTTGCCATATTTTTACATAGTTGGAAGGTTTTTGTTTTCCTTCGCTCGGAAAATGCTCATCCCCCATGAGCCCCACTTCTCAACTAGTTGTAGCCCTTGCTCAACATCTCCTCATGTAGTGCACATCCCTTGTGTGGCTATTATAATTCATACAACACCATACCTTTACTCATACCTTTGCCTTTGTTTATGTGCTCATGGCACCATAACTCTCAACAAGAGTTTGGTGTGGCTACTATAATTTGTACAACATCATACCTTTGCCTCTGCTTATGTGCTCATGGCACCAAAACTCTTAACAAGAATTTGGTGTGGCTTGATTTTACTAGATCATTCACTTCCTGTAGTGTAGAACTAGGTCTTGTGTGGCTTGACATCATTGGAACTCCTATAGCATAGTAGTGCATCATATTGTCCCTTGTTGAATCCAATTTGTTGAGAGAAGAATTGTGGCTTAGTATTCCAAATTTGGTAATATTGCATGATGATATCCTTTCGTTCATAGATTGTTGAAGGTGGACCAAATCACCTATCACATCCCAAAAAATATATAAGCAGCAAATGCCAACCTGCAAGTTTATTCCCTTTATCAACAATTCTATTATACATTTAATATCCTAAAAATATTTTGGAATGTAAGTCTCAAAATGCGTTGTCAAAACATCACTCCTTTTCTTCATCTCTCCTATTCAAGGATTCTTTCTCTATTCCTTTGCTTTAGTTAACACAATCTGTTATAGTAATCTGATCGATGTATTTTTTAAGAGCAAATCATCATTGATAGGGACAAGCCAAATTTCAATGTAGACAACATCCTTGCTTTCCTAGATTGTCCTGTTGCTAGATCAAGATTGCTCGTTCAATCGTTTTTCCATCACTTCAATATGTGATTTAGTGGTCAATAAATCTAAAGAAGCCTATGAGTGCATAAGTTTATCATTTCTATTTTAAGTACGTGCTAAGTTTGCTATAGTGTTACCATATTTCCTTAGTTGCATTGCATTGTAGTGGCTTGGTGGTTGGTGGCCAACTCAATCCATATTCTAATCAATTTGAACCTTAAGTGTGTAAGGCTCTCCATGTCTACTTGATCTCACTCTACTATGCTCTACTCAACAAAAGAAAAAATAACTGAGTTGTTGTAAACTGGTTAGAGATCATGTATGGATCACAATCTAGTATTCAATGGAGCAATAAACAATTCTTTCTGTAAAGTCACTAGAGATCTAGTAATCTATAAAGGTCCAAGCCAGGCTTCTTTAAAGGCTCATTCTATTCTGGGCGTCATAGGATGATGTCCTAACATCCTTCCTTATTTTTTGATGATGTTCTAACTATGCATCTTGGTTGCCTTTTAAAGAATGATCCTCCATTTTCAAGTTGTGACCTCTACATCTCTTCCATCACTCAGTATATAATGTCCCTAATCGCACAACGGTTTGATAGTATCATTTAACATCATATTAGAGAATTTGGGACTTTTCTTTTCAATATAGCTTTTGTTGTATCTTGAGTATCATAATTTCAAATTTGTCAGAGTTTATTTTTTTAGAATCTACTCTTCAAGAGCTTTCCAAAGATATGCCAATGAGGGGGTTTTGACAAAATCTGGAAAGGGTTCACCATGGTCCCATTTTAAGACCTATGCAAAATGGGACTTGGGATTTTCCCGAATTCCCTAATATGATGTTATTTGTGCATTCAAAGCATCTTGGTAGCTCTTGTATGTTGCTAGTGCACTATACCTAGTTCTTGTGCACTATACCTAGTGCACAACGGTTTGATAGTATCATTTTATGCATTCAAAACATCTTGGTAGCTCTTGTGTGTTGCTAGTGCAATGTACCTAGTTTTTCAATGATTAATCATTAGTTATAATTTATGATGATGGTGTTGTTGCTTTCTTTCTTTAAATTTTTACGAGTGAAAATTAGTTATATATTATATCATATTAATAGAATAATGTACAACAACAAACTTGAAACCCAAAACTTGGAATAAGTAAACTTGGAACTAGCATGTGTGCGAATGCATGCGCTTGCGTGCATGTGTGCATATGTGTGTGTGCATGCATGCACATGTGCATGGGTGTGTGTGTGTGTGTGTGTGTGTGTGTGAAGACTTGACAAAATCCCATTTCATAATGAATTGAAAACAATTTTGATAATAGAAATAAAAGAAAAGCTGGACATTACAAACAACTGAGAGGAGCACAATTTGCAAAAGATTTATAGAATGCATGATTATACAGACATGCTCTACTTTGATAAGTTGTCACAAGCATCACTTTTATTGAAGAGGGGAGTTTGCATACCTACCACCATCCAACAAGAAAAATGATAAGAACCATATTTTAACTTATTTCGGAAGACAGGTGTCATAAACAACCCTCCCTTGTTATTAGGATCACAATAAAAATAGTTGCTCATGCTATAGACTTATTTAAAAGCTAATTTTTGATATTATGCTTTAAGTGTAAAAATAATTGGGATGAGTTTAAGGAAAAGTAAATAAATGGTTATGTAAGGCATAAAAACTTAGTGTATTTAGGTGCGTGAATGTAAAGGAGAAGGAGAAGGGGAGAAATTAAGGATTAGAGCAATAAATTTAGACAAAATAGGGAGAAAAAATAATGGGAAAAATTTTAGGAAATTTTAGAAAAAATAATATGAAATTTTAGAAAAAATAATAGGAAAATTTTTAGAAAAAATAATAGGAAAATCTCTTAGGAAACTTTAGAAAAAATAGGAAATTTTTAGAAAAATAAAAAAATATTTTTATTTAAAAGTAGGCTTTAAATTAGGAAAAAAAAAAGGGGGGGGAGTTGAGAAAGGGTGTGAGGGGAAATTAAAAGAAAGAGAGGCGAAGGGAAGAGAGTGTGGGAGGAAGTTTCATTTGAAGAGAGAGAGAGGGAAGAGGTAGTTTAAAAAGTTTTACCAAAGGGGTAACAAGGGAAAGAATGTAAGTTGCATGGAGAAAAGGAAGTAAAGGATAGTGTGTGTGTGAGTGAGACTCAAGAACTAAAACTAGGAATAGGACACTTTGCCTCTGAAAAGAAAAGCTCTAAGATTATGAGGCTCTTCCATTTCTTAACTCTCTAGCTTGATTTGGGTATTAACAAATGTAAAATATATTGTAGTACTTCTCCACAAATAAATCACCACGTCCATTGAGGGAACAAGATTACATCCACCCCAATTCCCTTATGTCCATCTTGAGGATTAAATTCTTAAATGATTAAGCATCTTCACATTCCAATGATATTGAGAGTCAGTGTCAACAAAGCTATAAGGAGGACCAACCCTAAACCCTGTGACATGATAAAAAAAGGAAGGGAAATGAATACAAGGTGACACGATCTGCTCATGATCTCAACCCTAAAACCTGTGTTCATTTCCCTTCCTTTTTTTGTCATGTCTTGGGATTTCCACCTCAACTTACTAGTTTAGATCTATGGTGACACTTATCTACTCATGATCTCAACTCTGTATGCCTACAAAATTGTATGGAAATTCATTATGTCATCACATGAATTCACCTTGTGTGCACCACTATTCACACTTCACTAACTAGCTGTGCCATCCCCCTCCCTGCAATTTGGGTATAACTTAAGACATTACCCAAAAGCACATCAACTACCATCATCTAAACTCATGTACCCAAGAAAGAATGTGAGAACCTTAGAACAAAGGAATTGAAACATGAAGCAAAATCAAGGAAGGCAATATTAAAAGAATGGAAAGAGGTGATTTCAAGCTATCAACCACACGCAGTAAGGATTAAGCTCATTTGACATTTGTACTGGATTGAATCCATACGTGCCTAAATATGCACATTATATACACAAAATGAGCGACATTATTATTGACCTCAAGTGAATGGATAATAATTCAAGATGTTCTCTAACCTTGGACTCCATAGCTAAGGCTGAAGATGAAGCTTTCCCTCCCTCTATACTACCCTTGTTTAGGTTGACTCTGTGGGGGTTAAAGGGCACTGTGCCTTTACCCCGGTTATGTACAATACTCAAACACATATATAAATGAATGAAAAAGAAGATTAGGGTGTTCTGCACCCACCAAAAACTTATGTGGCTCTCTATTTCTCTCTCTCCCTCTTCCATTCTGCTTCCGTTGAGAGCACTCTCAACTGGTATCAGAGCCCGGGTGATCTAGCTGAGTGTGTCTGAATGCCTGGAAGCTCAGTAGCTATGTGGGAGGAAGGAGAAGCTCTGTGGGAAGCTTTGTGGGTGACTTTACTTGCATCCGAGTGTGCGAAGACCTTGAAGGAACCTTTGGAAAAGTCACTTTGGTTTTGCGAAGTGGTTTTGAGAGCCTGTTAAGTGTTTTCAAAGAAAAAGTCAAATTTTTAGCTTTTCTCTGTTCCATTCGACAACAGAGACTCCATATTGACTTGTAGAGGCAACCATTTCCTGCTTTTGGTATATGGACCCAATGATTGGGACCACGGTTTCCAAAACCATCAGTCCCATTGCGTTTCGGATGCCCAAAAACCCCTCCCTGTCAGTTCTTGTGCGATTCGGTGGAGTATTTTCAGAGTTATAGATCTCTGTGTATTTGATTTCATCTCTTTGTTATGCATTTTTCATTCTAAGGTTTTGAAACCTTAGATTTATGCCACATGGCAGTGGATAAGTGTTGACTTCCATTTCTCACTCATGGGTTGGGATTTTTAAGTTCCAGCAGAAGAGAGATATTTGCAGATTGTCTTGCTGAGTCCGATTATGCAATGGTGCCCATGTTTTGAGGCGTCTCAGGTTCTATTTTCAATAGCGGTCATTGCCGTGGGAGCATGATTTCTTGAGCATACCTTATGCAGATCACTCTGGTTGCAGTTTGAGCCATGTGTGCTCATTTGTGGTGTGCATTAGGTTGCAGTGGATGATTTATAGGCCATTTGGATGCATTGTGGTCCTTATTAGATGCGCTGATAGGCCCAGATTGCCTTGTGGGATGCTCTTTTTATGGACGCTTTGCACATGGATGCTATTTTATGTTGAGGGACAGCTTTGTCACATTGCAGTTGATGCACTGATAGTCTTATGCTCTCTTGGATGAGATATTGTTGATGTATATGCCCATGGATGGTGTTTATGCTTGAGCCATTTGGCACTTATTGGCATTTTGGATTACCATTGCAGTTGGCATTTTCTTTTGGGACAGATTTGCTCATATGGATGCATAGTACATGCACATGAGTCAGCTGTATCTTTTGATGCTTTGAGCTTTGAGTTTTGGTGATATTTCACTCTATTGTGGCATACACATTTGGGTGCAGCTGGTATTTGGTGTGATTCTCTCTTGCAGGCACTAGCATTTGGGATTTTGCTTTATTTGCATCATGGCATCCTTTTCCATGTGTGAAAAGGAGTTTTTCAGCATTAAAAAGTTTGATGGGACAAACTTTTCTTTGTGGAAAGAACAGATAAGGGATGTGCTTATTCAAAAGAAGCAGATAAAACCCTTGCAAGGGATTGCAGCTAAGCCTGTAGCTATGTCCATAGATGAATGGAATGAGTTGGATGCTACCATTAGACTTCATCTTGGGGAGACAGTTTTATTTCATAGTAGTCACTGAAAAGATTACGGAAGCTTTATGGAAAAAGCTGTGTGCTACATATGAGAAAGAGACTACCTCAAACAAAGTCTATCTCATGAAGAGATTGTTTGAGTTGCACATGAAGGAGGGAGTATCCATAGCTTTGCACTTGAATGAATTTAATATCATTTTCAGTTAACTTCAAGCTCAAAAGCTGAATTTCGATGCAGAAATGAGGGCAATATTTCTCTTATGCTCATAACCATCCTCATGGGATACTTTCCATACTGCTATCAGTAACTCTGAACCTGGTGGAGTATTGAACTTTGATGATGTGGTTGGTAGCTTGTTAGCCGAGAAGATTAGATGGAAGTCAATGGAAGGCAACAAGTAGGATGCAGCCTTAAATGTGCAAAAGGGCAGATCATAGTCCAGGGGGAAGTTTCAAGAAAGAGAAAAGTCCCGTAGCAAGTCCAGGGCACGGAACATTGAGTGTCACTATTATGGAAAGAAGGCCACATGAAAAAGGATTGCTACAAGCTTAAAAGAGAGCAAAAGGATAAGAAAAAGAATGCAAATTGGGGCGCAAATCAGAAGGAAGAGAGTCCAAGGGAGGACAAAGGAAAAGTGAAGATCAAGGAGATCAATGCAGCCACACATGATAGTGACAATGACATTCTCTTCATGTCTAGTTTATCTGCAGAGTTGCTTACCACTTCAGATGATGCATATTCCCAGGATTAAATTTTGGATTCTGGTGCTTCATTCCATGTTACTCCCCATAGGGGATGGTTCTCCACTTATGACAGTGGAAAGACAGGTTGTGTGCATCTTGGAAATGACTATGCGTGTGACATAGTGGGAGTAGGTGACATAAAGTTTTCTTTTGCAAATGGGTCTGCATTTATTTTGAAAAATGTGAGACATGTGCCTAAGCTGACCAGGAGTCTCATTTCAATAGGTCAGCTAGATGATGCTGGTTTTCAGACCATCTTTGGTTCTGGGAGTTGAAAAATTCAGAAGGGCTCTATGCTTTTGGATAGGGGTGCCAAGTGTGGGACTTTGTATCCCTTACATGTATCAGGGGTGTTTGATCATGTTGTTGCAATAACCGAGCAGCCAAGCACTTCTTTATGGCATTGCCGGTTCGACCATATGAGCCAAAATGGGATGAACTCTTATGCCGTTTGGGTTATGTACCGCATTTGAGTTTCTCTGATTTTGAATTTTGTGAGCACTGTCTCTATGGGAAGCAGACTAAATCAGCCCATAAAAAAAGGGGAAAGAAAGAGTTTGAAAAGCTTGATTTGGTGCATTCAGACGTATGTGGTCCCATGCCTACATGGTCATTAGGCAGGGCTGAATATTATGTGACATTCATTGATGATGCAACTAGGAAAGTGTGGGCTTATGCTATAGCTCGAAAGAGTGATGTGTATTTCAGAAATGGCTGGCCTTGGTTGAGAATCAGTCAAGTAGAACACTTAAATGCCTACGGACTGACAATGGTGGAGAGTATCTCTCTCATGATTTCTATGATACACATGGGATTAAGAGGGAGCTCACATCCCCTCCTACTCCAAAGCAAAATCTAGTTGCAGAAAAGATGAACCGTACCATTCAAGAAAGATTGCAATGCATGCTTTCCAATGCAAGTCTTTCTAGTGGTTTTTGGGCTGAGGCAATGAAGACTGCAGTGCACGTGATCAATAGATCACCTAGTAAGAGTTTGGATGGTGGTATTCCCAAAGAGGCATGGAGTGGCAAGAAGCCCTCTTACTCTCATTTACGTATATTTGGGTGTGAGGCATATGCACATGTGCCAAAAAAGCTTCGAAAGAAGCTAGATCCTAAGTCTAGGAAATGCATCATTCTGGGTTATGGTGCAAGTGGAGAGATGGGCTATCGTCTCTGGGATTCACAAGCAAAGAAGATCATACGCAGCCATGATGTAACCTTCAATGAGAAGAAGATGCATAAGGCACCCATGAGGGATTTGGAAATGATGAGAATCGCTTTCCAGGATGTGAATCCACCTGCATATGTTGATAGACAGCGAGCTGTCCATGCACCAAATGTGCAAGAAATGGTACCACTACGTACTCCCACAGGTATACAATCAAGGGTAGAAGATGGATCATCTATTGGTGAAAATGATAAGCCAAATGTGGCTGATATGCAGGTGGGATAGCAAGTTGAAATGCCCTTGAGAAGATCATCTAGAGTGTCTAGACCGCCTGATAGGTTTGTTCCAGGGGTAGACTATGTGATGCTTACTGATTGCGGAGAGTCTTCTTGCTATAGAGAGGCTATGATGCGCGAGGATAAACGTAAGTGGGAGTATGCTATGCAATCAGATATGAGTTCACTTATGAAGAATAAGACTTGGGACTTGGTCTCTTTGCCACATGGAAAGAAAGCATTGCTATGTAAATGGGTCTACAAGATGAAGGTCACAGGTGGTGATGTGCTTAGGTACAAGTAGGAGTCCTGTTCATATGAATTTGTCTCTTGTGAAGGGTTGTGCCTCATGGGAAGTGTCCATCAAAAGGGCATACCCTTCCACAAGTGTCCATTCATCCCACCATCCATAGGTCTAAGGAAAGGAATACGTCACGGATCATGACACTGAACCAGTCTGTACATTTGCCAACCAGCTAGGCCCATTTGTTCGCTAAAGAATTCAAGCAAGAGAAGGGTGTGGACTTTGATGAGATATTCTCTCCAATTGTGAAGATGACCACACTTAGATGCATGCTTGGACTAGTGGCAGCAGAGGATATGGAGCTTATGCAGATGGATATCAAGACAGCTTTCTTGCATGGGGATCTGCATGAGGAAATTTACATGGTGCAGCTGGAAGGCTTTGAAGAAAAGGACAAAGAGCATTTAGTTTGCAAGCTGAAGAAGAGTCTCTATGGTCTTAAGCAAGCGCCTAGAGAATGGTATCAGAAGTTTGATGCTTTCATTCGGTCCCAGGGTTTTAGAAGGAGTGAAATTGATCACTGCCTCTACACTAAAAGGGCTAAGAATAATAGCATGATACTCCTGGCACTATATGTGGATGATATGCTATTGGCTAGCAAGAATACTTATGAGCTAGATGCATTAAACGCCAAGTTGCATGAGGCCTTTGATATGAAGAATTTGGGACTTGCAGATCATATTCTTAGTATGCACATCACGCGTGATCGGAGTAGAAAACTCCTGTGGCTTTCACAGAAGGAGTACGTTACAAAAATATTGCAGCATTTCAATATGGAGGGGGGGAAGGCAGTGAGTACTCCATTGCCTCCATATGTGAAACTGAGTCATACAGATAGTCCCAAATCAGATGAGGAGAGGGCCATGATGGCCAAGGTTCCTTATGCATCAGCGGTTGGGAATCTTATGTATGCTATAATAGCTACTAGACCAGACATTGCATTTGTAGTGGGAGTTGTTAGTCGGTGTATGGCTAATCCAGGAAAGAGGCATTGGGAGGCAGTTAAGTGCATTATGAGGTACATGAAGGGTACCAAGGAGACGTGCATCTGCTTTGGTAGAGGAGACATGCGTGTACTTGGCTACACAGATTCAAACTATGTAGGGCATGTGGATAGTAGGAGATCCACTTCTGGTTATGTGTTCACCTTTGCAAGTGGTGCAGTGTCGTGAATGTCTCGCGCATAGAAGTGCGTTGCTTTGTCTACCACAGAGGCTGAGTATGTTGCAACCACAGAGGGTTGCAACGAGGCTATATGGCTTGATCGGCTAGTGGGAGATTTGGGGATCCATACAAGTGTATCGACATTGCATAGTGATTCCATGAGTGCTATTCAGCTAGCACGAATTCCGGTTTTTCATGCAAAGACCAAACACATTGAGGTCAGGTACTATTTCATCAAAGAGGTACTTGAACACAAGTGCATAGAGCTTGTTAAGGTTCATACGGATGATAACCCTACAAATATGCTGACGAAGAGTACCTAGTCAGTGGTTTGAGTATTGTCATGTATTGATGGGCATTGGATAGTATGCTCACTAGTTGTTCTCCCTTAAAGGCACATTGTCCTTTAAGTGGGAGGTTGTGGGAGTTAAAGGTCACTGTGCCTTTACCCCAATTATGTACAATACTCAAACACATAAACGAAAGAAAAAGAAGATTAGGGTGTTTTGCACCCACCAAAAACTTGTGTGGCTCTCTATTTCTCTCTCTCCCTCTTCCATTCTGCTTCCGTTGAGAACACTCTTAGACTCACTTGATTGTTAGAACACTCATCGGTTTAGCAATCCTCATGCGTTAGTCAACTTGGCTTCTAGCAATGCCCGCTATTTCAAATCACTCTTTTAAACTTAAAGAAAATGTGTTGATAACAAGAATAGGTTTTGGGCAACATCTTCTAAAAAGTAGAGGGACTCCCATTCAACTCATGCATGTCTAGCCAAAATTGTTTAGACCAAGCAGCTAAAACGTGTGGGTGTGTACGTGCTAGACGTGTGGGTGTGTACGTGCTAGAGTTTGAGTTCAAGCCCAAGGATCTTGGCCACCTTGTATGGGGTGCTTTGGCACTTTCAACCTCACTGCAACTCAAAAAAAATAAAAACTTGTGCCTTCACAAGGTATTCTAGGCCTATCACATTGTTGCATGGTGACATCTGAACGCAAAGGTATGTGGTTGGGTCAGAAGCATACTGTGATCTGTAATATTCCTTTGTACATGGTCAGGTTTTGAGTTTACAAAGCTCGTGAAAGGCGGTGCATGCTTGTTTTTCACCCGAAGAGTTTCGTCATTTCACAAATGTTGGCTTGCGCTTTTGAGTGCGACCTGCCTGAGGATGCTCAGGCGGTACAGTTCCTTGGCAAGGGATTCTGTCTGCTTAGGTACAGTTGGGAGTCATGCAGAAGTCTCCTATTGGGAAGGTCTTTCACCTTTTGTGGTGCTTGTTACGGAGCCGACCTTTGTCGATTGAGGAGATCATCTGTCACGATGGGTGGGGTATTCCCTGGGCTTCAAGGGTGGATGTATGGACGGTTGGAAGCTGCATCTCTGGGTGAGTTTTGCACATGCCACAGGCTGCGAGGGGCACCAAACGAGCATGGATATGATAGTGCAAACGGAAAGATGTATCTCATTGACTTCTCGTCTACCTGATAGGACGATTCATACACAAGTTGTCAAGTTCGGGCCCATATCTTTAGGCGTGCAAGCAGGGTGGGCAATTTTCCTTGTAAAGGTGCCAAGGTTGGGACCATGGCCAGTGTGGGTCAGGAACCGGATGCTAATTGAGGTGGGAAGACCGTTAGACGAGGCAACCCCCCTAAGAATGTTCAAGAGCACATATGTATTCCCAAAGGAGCCTCCTTTCCAGCTAATTGGGATAGAAAGGCAAATGCTCCACAACCGAACGTTCCAAGAAAATGTGAGGGTTTGTAGGGAAACATATGCCTGAACACATGCTGGTCGCAATGCTGCAGGGTTTTTGGCAAGCAGCGAATACCATGCCACTGTAGTGTTCTCCAAGGAAACGATAATGGTGGAACAGCATTTCACGCAGAGGGAGCATCCCTATCTCCTGCGCCATATTGCGCAGGAGATGGGTTGCACACAAAAATCCTACAGAATGACATTTTGATACGTCATTTTTACATTGGAGAGAGAGAGAGAGAGAGAGAGAGAGAGAGAGTTCTAACTAACTGTCGTTATCTTAAATTGCAGGAAGCCGATTTCAACCAGGGTTTGTTGATGACACATGAGAATAATATCAAATCAAGATCAAATTTTATGTAACATGAGGGATTCCGTCTCTTCTTTACTAGATCATATACATTATCACTCTCATATATATGATCAAATAAAGATCAAATCTTGTATAATATAAGGGATTACTCCTCTTCTTTAATAAATCTTATACATTATCCCTATTGGTTACGCCCCTTATTTACTCAATCTTACACATTATCTCTCGTTTCGTGTCAAATTCTTTGCAATTTATAGGTTGCATGTTTATTTCAATGTTATGGGGACAATGCTATAGAGAAGCTTTGATCTTGAGGAACATTCTTCACTGATCTCTTCTAAGCATTGTTTCAGGACAACATTCTCTCCTAGCATTCCATGGCACTGCAACATGATATAGGCCAAAGCTGCTCGTTGAAGAGAGCCTGTTGCTCCAATATCAAGTGTAGGATGTTACTTCGGCTGTCGACAAGTAAGCTCTTCCAATATACCCACTGTTACACCTACCATGCAGGGCTGAGCAATCTCACAAACAAATGATCAAATCATTGAGGCACCACACGCTGCCCCAAGAAGTGCACTCAGCAACTGAGACTCCAGGTCAGAACGACTAATCAGCTAAACCATTTGGTTAACTCGGGTACACTAACAAAAGTGAACAGACCCTCCAAATGGAGGCCAGCAGTTGTAAATATCACTCTGAAATACCATTCACAGTCAAAGAACCCAAAAGAAGCTGGGACTCCATGTGTGATACAGTGTACTGAGACCATGTTAGGGATGAAAAAGCACTCTCTTTCAAATTAGAAGCCAGATAGGCATTGCCTTCCAAAGCCCACTAGCTTTGGAGCCCATTCAGGAATAGAACAATTGCTAACAAATTAGCATATACACCTGAAGCCAAATGAGGAAAACATTCATATCCCTCCAATGATGGAAGGTATACCTGAAGGAACATCCTGCAACTCAATAACTTGAGCAAATAAACTAAGCACAAGAGAACGTGAGACCCAAGCTAACAGTAAACACAATGAACCACTTAACCAATGTTTATACAAGTTTGACAAGCTCACAGACTAACTCCAAGAATAAGAACAGACAACCAGCAAGTGCACAAAATCAAAATAGGTAATTAAAAAGTCAAGGGCTGGATTCTGACACAACTCGTAGACGTATTTAAAGCCTGCTCCAGATACCCACAACAATGAAACCAACAGGTGGTATGTAAGAGTGGAACGGTCTATGATAGCACATTCTTGTTGCTATCAGATCAGCTGTGCGTGCAAGTCACTTCACCGAATTTCATGATAATCATAAAAATATCTTTTTTCTTAAATTTTTTTAAAAACCACTCTTGCTCATTTTCTTAGATTGCAGGACCTTGCAGGAAAGAAAAAAAGCTGACACCATAGGAGGCCCTTGAAAAAGATCACGTAATAGCTACAAAACAAGTGTGGGAGAGCTCAGGAAGGCTGAATAGCAAACACACAACTTCTTGCATGTTTGCAATAATTTAGACACAAACGAGGAGGATCTCTTATGCGAAGCACCTCCATGTCTCCTGAAAGACTCTGGCTTCTGAAACATCAGTAGCAAATTTTGAAAACCTTAATACCAGGAAAGACCTTGGGGGAGACGCTTGGGACATTGTGTGTTTTAAAAAATACAGCTTTCGAATTGAAAAGAACCACTGCACTCATCCTATCTTGGCATTCGCACTAGTTACCTATGCCTAGCTTTCAAGTCAATAACTACCACACTAATATTGTCTTTGCTACCCCTGCTATAGGCCACCTTCACTAGAATTGCAGCTGCCTCAGATGCTGGGTCCTCACCAGGAGGAGATGCTCCGGATTCCTGCTTCCTTCGACCGATGGCCAAGCCCCTCCGAGCATATTCACATGCAACGTCATTACTGACCACATCCCATAAGCCATCGCTTGCTAGGATCAAACATTCATCCTCTTCTGTTCGTTGTAAGCACGTTACCTCAGGTTCTGAAACTACATAACGCTTTAAGTAGCGATCCCCTGCCATAACATCGAGGTGGCACACAACATTAGAGATTCAGAACTTCAAATGGTGTTCCCATAGATGACAAACCACTGATAAAGAAAGAACCAACCTATTGCCCTGGAGAGTGCCAGAAGGCCTCCCACTCTATAGCCATCCCAGTATATAACTCTTCCACCAGCAGCCTCAATGCGGCTAGTCTCATCATCTCTTTCTGGCTGTGCACAATGAAAAAGAAAGACAGCAACCATCCCAAATAAGTAAACCCTCGCATTGATAACCACAAGGCTGTCAAACATAGATAAGCAATCCTGGGAGCTTAAAAGATCAGGTAGGAAAATACAAAAAACGGAATTCCAACCTGAAGTTGATGAGGCAAAGAAAGAGAAGGCTTTCAATGCCCCAAGGAGATTACTAAACACTGAAAAGCAATGCTGAATTTAGCAAGACGGAGTAAAATCACAAAAGCCGAGATCACCTTGTGATCTTTGGAGAGGGGGATGGCCTTCCCGCCTCGAGACAGGACAGCTCTGGAGTCTCCACAGTTTGCAACTACAATCTGACTGGAGCCAACCACGGCCACCACAGCAGTTGTACCAACGTTCTCTGGAGCAATTGTATCTGCACAGCACGTAGAGGTGCTATCTATGTCGTCACACACTCCATTCGGACAAACTCCACCCACTTCTTTGTCCATTTTAGAAAAACAATCTGTCATTGCCTTCTCCCATTTAGAGCGCCATCCACCTGCAGGATCGCTCTTAGGATCTTCATCGATGGAAACTTTGGTAAGCTCCTCCGCCAGAGCCTGATGGAACCTCTCCATACAGTACTTAGAGGCCTGCAGTGTAGAACCGTAAGAGAGCAATTTCGGTACTTCAGAACTAAGAAATGGGAACCATGAAGTAAGAGCATGAATACCTCCCAAAGAAAAGAAATTGTTTGAATTAGTCTCTCTCACCTGGGAGCCGCCATGGCCATCATACACAGCAAAGAAGTGAAGGTCTTGAATTCCTCCTCTCCATCGCTCACAGTATGCTCCCTTGGCATCGCAAGGAAGAGCCGCAAAAGACGGCACAATGGCTGCTGTGTCTTCCATCTCTCGGCGACGACCACACATCAAAACCTTTGCACTGGGAGGGCATTTCGTATCACTCAAGCAGCAAGTACGAGGGGGGGTAGAATTATCTAAAGCAGCTGAAGACAACTCCTCAATTACGTTATCGTGATCAGGTTTCCTGGTATCCACCATGTCTACGTCGTCCTGCGGCGTATCAGGGGATGAAGTCTGCTGCACCAGTCCTTGAGAATCAAACACCTGTGCCGAGATTTCTTCCCCCGCTGAAGAAGCCCCTGAAATGGGCTCGGGATGACTTTCTTCCACAGAAGGAGCCACAAGCATCGGTTGGATCTCCTCAACTTTCTTAACTGGATGTAGCAGCTGCTGCTGCTGCTCTTGTTCTACAGCAGCTGTGAAAACCGGTGACGGAGGGGAGTTGCTAGAAATTCCCGTTTTCCATGTAGCAGAAAATCCTGGTTGGGAGTGGGAGTCTGTCAAGGAGCCACCATGTTCGTCACTGACGAAAGTAACATCCACAGTAGGGGCACCACAGCTTCGGCTGGTCTTGGTGCTGATCTTAAAGATGCACTTGCCGGTGGCGGATTTATGGTAGCCTTCGGGAGGGAAAGACTTGGATCTGATCAAGCCAGTGCCGCCGCGTCTGAGGAAGGAGGTGCTACGGGAGGAGAGGAAGTTGCTCTTGATTTCAGCGAGGAACTGAGACGTCAAAGAAGGAAGGACATCAGCAGCATCAGAAGGCTTGGACTTGGAAGAATTGTCGGGGTCGGCCTCGCAGAGTTCGAAGAGAGGGCCACTGAGGGCTCGCGATCGTTTGTGGATGCCTCCCTGTTGCGTAGAGGAATTCCTGGAGCCAGACATCTGCTTGAGGCGTCTGATCTCGACTCTTGCAGCGACTGCTGTCGAAGGAGCTGCTGCGTCGAAGATGAGCGTCGTTGCCGTCTCCTCCAAAATACAGGAATCCGATGCAGCCACAGATTCCATGAACAAACAAACAACACAACAAGCACTCCTCTTCGCCTTGTCCGAAGCTTCTCTCTCGCACAAAGCTCTCTCTCTCTCTCTCTCTCTCTCTCTCTCTCTTTTTCTGTGTCTCTTTCTCTGGCGTCTGTCTCTTTCCCAAGCTCCGTGCTGCAAGTGGATCACGGGCTGTGCACCAGGCTGTGCCCCAACCAGGTCCTTCCCTCAAGCTGCCCCCCGCAAAAAGCAGCCTATCAAGACTAGGGTTGCCTGTGCTCCGGCAGGCCCATAGCAGCTCGAGAAGGGATCTTGCGTGGGGACGATGACATGACAGAGGAGCAGGAGATGGATGGACGCGAAAAGAAGGCCGGGAAAGGGACAGCTCTTTTGGTGCTCCGAAGATACACAGAGAGAGACAGAGAGAGAGAGAGAGGGAGAGAGCGCACAAGCAAGCAGCTCACACAAGCAGAAGGGAGACTCCGTTGCGTGAGCTCTATTTCCAAGACGGGAGAAGAATGTCATCCACAGCGAGCTCAGACAAGTACGCCATAGCTGCTGCTGCTGCTGCTGCTGCTGCTACTCCCACGCCATGAAATCGCCAGACAAACGTAAAAGAAGAACACGATCACGCAGCCTTAGCCAAAATTTCTCGAAATAATCATCGAACACACAAACATCCATCCAACCAGTAGCTCCTCCTCCACGCCCTCACCTCCTATCGCTTTCTCCCCCCCCCCCTTCACGAGTCAGCCCTGTCCTGAGTCTTCCACCTTTACGGCTCCATCTTTTGCTGCACAGAATTTCCCAGCTACATGCCAAATCGAAGACACAGATAAATCGACAGCAGCCTCGTCCTCTTTGTGCATCTCTGATGAAACAGACGACATCAACCCCAGCTGTGAACTTCGGGGCCACGCGTCCCACGCCCTACCGCTCTACCTCTCCCCAGTACCTTCCATTCAAGCGAGCTGGCTCCTTCCCTCGCCAGATTTTTCACGGTTGTCGCTGTAACAAGAACAGCACAGACAGGTGAACCAGACCCGTTCCCCTACCAACTGTTCTCCACCTTACTCTTGCATCTGGCACCAGCGAAAGCGAATTTGTTTCTCCCTCAACTCCTCAGGCTGCAATACGTCCTTCCGCCTCGCACTATCACTACAGCACAGCTTACATTTTGACATCTTCCACTTTTACGCCTCGTCCGCCCCTCGTCAACTTTGCTGCGATGATTTGCACGCAGCAAAAGGAACACGGCTCTTTCCGAGCCAGCTGTGCACGTTCCCCCACTTTTTACATACCGGCGAGGCCGTTAGGACACGAACTATCGCTTCACGCAACAGGGAGAGGTGGCGAGGGGGCGCTTCGACTTACATAATTCCGCCTTACATACGGTTGGTCCCGCTGGAAACCTTGGTCCAGCGCAGCGAAAGGAACCTGTGCGTGCTACGCTTTATTGATGGGAGAAGTGATCCACGCCACAAATCCACGAAACGAAGCAAGAAAGCCAAGAAAGGCAGGGATGGAAAGGCAAAGGGCTTGAGATCGGGAGGGAAGAGATTTGAGAGGAGCTTCAAGGTGAGAATGGCTATGGCGGACTAGCAGACTGAAGGATTGTCAAAGTAACATTGGAACGAATTTTTGAAGTTTAACTCTTAATCTTCGTGTAATTATTCGCTTAATTAGCCATTAAGCATCTAGTCAGCCCTACATGTTGACTTGCTTCCCCTCCTCTTGACCAAGTTTCCTTGACCTTGGTTCCCCTCCTCCATGTAGAATTCTCTCACCTCGCCTTCGCACTCGGAGTTCGACCCCGTCTTGTCGTTCCTCGTACCATCTCACGACACGTTTCGACAAGGAGAATTGTTGTTACTACTGTTGGATCGTCCCAACCCTCTCTGTGGGGGGATGTCACTCACTGGAAAATTGCATCGACCACGCTGCTTGTACTATCTGACGGGGGACTCACAGATTCACCTATAACCGCTCTCTCCTCCACTCTGTCGTGGAGAGGTCGCTCCCCCAGAAAGGTGTTGCATACATGGCAATTGGTCTCACTAGCGTGTGGAAAAGCCAGCCCTTCGTTAGATTGGTTGAACGATTCTTGATTGGTGCTTGGGTCATGGGGGCTGAGTAAGGGGAAAAAGGGGCTCGTTGAACAAAGGAGCCTTCTGTCGAACATGTACTTTATCAAATGGACATGTGCCGCCTCATGAAATTCCCCTTTTATGAGGATGGCATCCACCTCGTCTCAACCCAACTCTACATGTATGCTCAAATCGCACATGAGTCACTAATCAACCTTGCCTCCCTGATCAAAGCACTTTATGGAGTGGAAATTGCATCTACTCAACATAGTTGTCAACACCATTTTCCTTGTTCTTCCCTGTCCAGAAGTGAACTTTAACCCTTGTTGAGTTGCCATTCCTTGGTGAAGTTTACTATCATCCTCATCAATTCTCCTTTGCTCCCTTGACATTCAAGCATGGTGTCATTTTGATCAGCCCTACCTTAACATTCGTGAAAAGGCCCTTTCCTAAAAATCAAGCAAGTGAGCAACAACATGCTATCACTTTGATCCATCCTTCCTTGCTCCTTGACATCCTTCTTGATGACAAGGCATAGATTGCCCTTCCTTAAATTCAAGGCGAGAGAGCGAAGGTGGCAACAAGTACCCTTGATTTCAAAAAAAGGCTCCCCAGGCCCTTTCCCTCTTATCATGACATCCTTCCATAAAGGCAATGTTGCTTGCATCCTAGGGATATGGGCAAGATGGGTCCCCTACTCAAGGAACTATCATTACCAAAGGTGCATTCAAGTAAAGCCCTTGGGAAGGTTGTGTATGTGTGTCTGAGACGAACTTAGGTACCAACGATAGTTAGCCCAAACATAATGCCTATGATGAGAGGGCTCAGTATGAGGTGGCGAACAATGACAAAGCTTGTAAATGCAATGACCTCTTGGCATGATGAAGTCACCTCTCTGAGCACATCGATAGGAAACAACATACACTGACTATCAAGAGTCTAACATCAAGTTACATCTTTACTTATCGATATGTACTATATGGAAACCTATATTTGCAACTTCACCTTAGCCTTGGTTTGGCTCTCAAAGTGACACGCATCATAAGCAACTTAACCTAGGTGTAATTTAAAGATAACAGACAATGAATGATCGCCTTCTATAATACCATCTCTATCTTAAGCCTACATTGCCATTGGCATGCACAAATTATATGCCTCAACCCATTAGTGTACTAGATTAGCGGTAGCCTAGTGCCTAGGTGGTTGGTTTGTACAAACTGGGGTGAGTAGTTATAATTACCCCACCCATTGCCTCCCATCACATTGTACATAAACTCCATTATCCTTCCATGACAACCAATGCCTACCCCACATCTACAATAGGGTTCTCATTACAATCAAATGGATGTGCTTGTGTAAACAGGTGGCGTCTTGACCATTATCGCAATGTCATAAGCCATGACCACTATTCTTGCTTGCAAAATGCCAAGCGCACAGCACAACGGGGACCCGATAAGCCAATCCGCTCAATGCAAACATTGATTTCCATTCTTACCCACATCACGCAAAGATAACAAGCCTTTTAAGATGCCGAAGATGAACCATGGTGGGTTTCTCATCTAATAAAATCAAACATATTCACAAGCCTTACTACAAGCCTACATTTATGTCATCTCAATCAAATACAATACTCCCACGAGGCCAAAGCCTAAGATGCAAGATGAGCTTAATGACAACACCTAAGGGTCTAAAAGTTTGGTTAGATAGGTCCTCGTGCTTCTTCTTCATTGTCCACTTTGTCTTTTCAGAAAACATTAGCCTTTATCCTTTCTTCCCTAAAAGTGGAAAAAATAATTCTTAATGCCAAGTCTACTTGATATGTCAAATCAACTATTATCCCCTTTCACTCAAAGAGAATACTCCTATAAGGCCACAAAGCCCACAAGCAAAATTATTGCCATCCCCCAAAGGCCCTGACATCAATAACTACAATCAGAAGGTTAGGTTAGATAGGGTCATCATGTTGATTCTTTATTTCCACCTTGTTTTGTCCACAAAAACTTTAGCCACATGGTTTTTCTTTGATTAAAAATCCCCTCTTTTTTTGTGAAATAAAATAGAAGATCCCTTTATTGTAAATATATACTATGGTAGACTTATTCAACCTACACAAGCTGACTTTCCCTCTTCCATTGACAGACATTGTGCACCCTGTAGCTACACACTAGCATGAGGAAAATTTTCTTCTTTTTTTTTTGCAAAAAGACTAGTGTGATATACTTGATAATGTGGGACTTCCTTTACGCCTTTCTAACACACTTTTAGGTTCGTGCATTCTGTGGAATATAAATAGCTATCCCCTTGCTTCCAAGCCCCTGCTGCTACTTCATTTCTATACTTTGAGGCTAAAGTAATAATATAATAATTTTATGTGAGGTCCATTTGAAGGGGTTAGTTAGAACATGGTGGCGATGGCTTTCCTCCTTGTGGTCCCTATTGTCATCTAAAGTGGGTGTGCAGGTGGTGCTTGATCTTGGGTTCAGGGTTTACACTAGAAAACAATATAAAGGAGAAAATGAGAAGCACTCCATTTGCCACATTAGCGGTAGTTGAGGATCACTTTGATAAAGTTAACTAGAGTGGGAGAGAGAGAGAGAGAGAGAGAGAGAGAGAGAGAGAGACGTGCATGCGCGTGTGCGCATGCGCGCGTACACACACACACAGAGAATTTGTAAAAACATATATACGTAGGAAAAGGAAAGGGGTGGAGTGATTCTTTAGTAAAGAAAGGGGTGGAATAATTCTTTGGTAGAGAAAGTAGCATTCATTGTCCTATTTGCGTACCCTTGACGTATAATATGTGTGAAAAACAAAGTCATAAAAGATACATTTTTGGGTGAATTACAAAAAGGGGAGATGGCCGAAATGGGCATACCACCCTAGGCCTATGCTGCTCACAGCCAGAGTTAACCTGGAGTTGCTCCAAACGTCCCAAATGGCATGGCTAACCTGTTGGCAAAGTCCTGTAAGTAAGATTTAAAACCGAGGGGCCAACATGAACCTTGTGTTGAAACACACTCTTGTTTCTCACATCCCAAACCCCAAGTAACACCGTTGCTCGCAGATAGGGCCAAGAGGTTGCCAAAGTGGATGGCAACTTCCTCGTGACTTCAAGCAAAGAATTTGCCATCAACCTCGAATTTTTGACTGCCGCCTCCAGCTTATGCCACACCTCCCTAACCAAAGGGCAATGATGTCAAGAGTCTTGAAGGGTGTTACAACATAGTGTACAACCCTGAGCCCTCCTTGCAATTTCGCTACGAACCGGCAAAAAGAGAAGAAGAAAGATACTTTCTTTGTGGACCTGGCCAACTAGATGGGCACATCTCACACACCACCCTTGATTTGCTGGGGATTGAGGGCTCTCTCCAAAGCAAAATGCAATAGTTCTCACATGCATATGAGATACTATGGCGTAGCTTAGATGGCATGAAGAGATGATAAGTAACGTGGCCACATGTGACCTCGTAGTGTGGCATTAATAGTGGGTCTAAGTTCATGCCATGAGCATTCTTGTAAGCCATAAGGTAAAATCTCTCTCTCTCTCTCTCTCTCTCTCTCTCTCATGCACACATGCACACACACACACACCCTTTTGCATATGCGTGCATGTGTGTGTGTATGCATACGTGCACATGAGCATAATCACTACATATGCGCTTGCCTTTTGAAGGCTTATGATATTGCACAACCCCTTTGCCCTGCTATGTTGGAGGGGCACTTTCTTATCCATCCTTTTTGCAAAAGCAATAAACTTTAAACGTGTCCTAGTTTAAATGTCTTTGCATGGCTCTTCTTTCATATAATGCCTTGGCATGGTCCTTCTTCCTCTATGAAAGCTCAACTCTTATTAATTAGAAATCCATAAGATAATGTAAGGACATTACCACTCAAAAGAGTATCTCTCTTAGGTAGATAATTATTGCAAGAGGTTCTAAATTTTTATATCTAATGGAACATCTTGCATATTTGAGTGTGGCTCTTTTGTAAGGGGTCGTGAAGCTTTTAATCTCATGGAACATCTTGTAGATGTGAGTGCCGATTTTATTTTCTTGATCTGTATATTGAGTTGATAAGGTATGGTCTTTCCCAACATTTCATTTGGTACTATGTTGATGTTCGTAAGCCATTTTATGTATTGCCTAGCTTAAAGTAACTTTGTTTAAAGGACGTCAACTTCATATCCCTAAATGATGCCTAGAAATAAGTATGAGAATGCATTTAGTAGTATTTTCCTCTTCATTATTGCAATCAAAGTAAGGGAATCATCCTGCATCTATTTGAACTTCTTTGTCCTATATTTACTAGGCATACTAGCTATTTGTATGCAACACATTTATAACAATTTTAACAATTATCTAAAATACATGAGCGATTAATTTTCAAGATCATTGGGCATCCATAAGATTTGCACCTTCATAATATAGTTTGTAAAGTTACTTTAACATTTGAGCCTAAATTAATAAAAGAGCATTACCCAAACCTTGTGATGGGAAGCTTAGTTTCAACTACATAGGTTATTGGATCTTAATATTATTGGTGAGTGCCTTCATTAAAAAATATACTTAAAGTATGGCTTCTACATGTGTTTCAATATGCAATTTTAGTTCCCATCTACATTGTCTTTTTACAAAAATATAGTATCCTCCTATAAATTGGCATAGTTGAGTGTGTTTGATCTTCTTTGATGTATGGTAACATAGCAAGCTCACACATGAGATTGGGATGTACTCTATGCTTGTATCTTTTACATTAAGCAATCTATACTTGTAGAATTGGAGGTCTCAACTTGCCAATGTCCTATCAATATTTCATGCCTTATTGCTTAAAATTTATGAGAATCTTCTCCTTAGTGTTAAATAGTATTTTTTGCTAGAGCCTAATATCAAACTATGCTCTCTATCCTCAAAAAATGATGCAAGATCAACCAAAGGTTTTGTAGTCCAAATGACAGAAATGTAGCATTTTTATTTCAAAAATGGAGTGAAAGTATTATTGTTATACGGGTATCTTTAAGTCGTAAATCCCCTTATATGCAAGCATGTGTGTATTTTAATTATATGTGTAACTTTAAGTCTTAAATTCCCTTATATGCAAGCATGTACACATTGATTAATCTATGGAGATCTTTCAATGTTTCCCTAAGAGTTTCCACCAAGTAATATATAATAGGAAAGATACCCCTGATGCCAAAAAAGGGAAAGAAGATTTATATAAATATTGAACATATGATACAACACTCAATTAATGACAAAGATGTTTTCTTCAAGCTCGAATGGACTCCTTTTGGGTTCTTCCAAACAAATAAGGAACAATAACTTTGAAGTTTACGGGGGTGGTTCAAAGATTAGTGTTTACAATGGCCCCATTGTGTGTGAGGTTTACTATTTGGTTGGTTTTATAAGCCTATTAGAGTAAAGCTACAAAAAAAATGAATATTGTTCTAAAGTCCTAGCATGGATAAGTGCCCAAAAGGTTGCAATAATAAAAATAACCAATTCATGAGAGATTCCAAGAACGGTTGAAAATGATAATCTTTCCAAAGCTTTTTAAGAGTGTTTTTAGATCGCTTCACCTACTAGATGCTTTTTGGCCAAACTTGGGAAAGCAAGGTAGATGGTGAATATACAAAACAGGAAGCCTTGAAAATAAATAAACGCTCATATAGTAAATCCCGTCACTTTCACATTGGCATCTATTGTTGGGCTACTTCTTTAAGCTCAGGACTCAAATCATTATTGTATGAAGGCTAGTGTTGAATTTTTTTGAGATGTATTTGATTTTATCCTCAGAGATTGATTGATACATGGCCTTGTTTCAAACAAATCTCCAAACAAGTTTATACTAGAATCTTTATTTATCCTGGGAGGTTACTCTTCAAACATGTAACATAGCATGTTTGAGCAAAAAGAAGTTGGGTGACTAACATGGCATATACATGCTTGAGGGGATTTAAAAATACTCCTCAAATATGATTAAATTGATATGAATGTGGGACATTTAAAATCAACATTGAAACATGTTATAGAAGGGTTTAATAAATATGAACGTAAATTTTCCAATACAAAGGGCAATTTATGTATGTGCTTGTTCAGAGTTGCTCGAGATATTTACAAACAAATTGTAATGTGTTTTGAGAGATATGGCTTGCTAAGCACCATGTACAAAAGATTATTATATCTAGTCATGTATTTATTTTTAAATATAAACTTTACACGAGTGTCCCACTTGTAGAAATATAACCCTATCGCATGTGTTCACCCAAATTTAAAAGATACACGTGTACATGGAGAATGGCAATAAATGTACCCTACCCCCTAAATCGATCAATCTCTCTCTCTCTCTCTCTCTCTCTATCTGTGTGTGTGTGTGTGTGTGTGTCTTTACACATACATATTGTGTTGGTTTGTTCATATCACAACTTTTGTACTTGAGTGGAATTGAAAGTGTGCAAATAATACATGGATGTGGCATATACTATAAAGGCAAAATATGAGAAGTTATTATTGTAAGGTTACTTATTGCTAGCGAAAAAATAATTCAAGACATTCCAAGGAGAGAAGATGAGAATAAATATATGAGTATTTTGCATGCACAATTTGGTTGGAGTCTAAACTTTTCTAATAATGCTAAACAATGAGTTCAATAATAGACAATCTGTTTTGGCTACTATCAAAGCAAATTGCAAACAAAGAGAGGCATGCAACTTTTATGTTTTTCGCTAGTTCGTAACGTTTTGAAAATAACTTGGTAGTATGTTCAATACTTGTGCTCCATGATAGTCTTTGAGAAGAAAATACTACTATCTACATAATTTTGAAACATCAAGAAGGATTTTCAAAAGTATTTGGTCCATGATGGTAAACCTTTGTTTTTTTTAAATTGGGTCCATGAAGAAGGGCACCTTGTTTGCTAATAAGAAGGATTGAACACCTAGTGATCTTCAGCACAGAAAATGTCTCCATTCATGAAATTTATGCTTGTATGTCTATAGGCCTTAATTCTATAAATCTTTTTAACAAGGCTTGCAAATGCTTTCGAGATGATGAGATGTTGCTATGATTGGATTAGGCTCTCTTTTCGAACATGTTTTCTAGCAAGCACTATGGAGCATACAATGGTCATGAGGGCTTGCATATGGTAACAAGTGGAGCCCTTGAGAGGATCCCATGCAGAGGGTGCTAAACTTGTTTCCATATGAACAAAAAATTGAAGGATGCTAGCATGCTTGCAATGAAATAGGTGTATTATTAGCCTTTTCAAAAGCAAGAGTAGTATTTTATTATGTGTTGTCACATCAAACCACATATAAAAAGAGAAACAAAGGGCTAAACGGGCCTTCTTTAGCCTATTCGTTGTATCACAAAGCTTCATGAAAAGGGACTACACTTTTTGCTCATTACGAAGCATTACGAAGCACTTTTTTGGAAAGCAAAGAGACATAGCTCCATAGAAAGTCTTGCTCATCATTTGCATTGATTTTTCTATGCAAATATGGGGCTTCATTGGTAGATTTATGTCCAAGAAGGAAATTAGAGTTAGCAATAGTTTAAGGGTGGAGAATTAGTTGTATCTAAATTTAACATTCTATCTTTTGTTGATAAATCTTTTTTATATCATTCCTAAGCATATTAAAATAAATTGATTTTTGTTTTGTATTTGTTTAGACTTACTAAGCATATAAAAATATACAATTTCAAGCCCTTTCAATTTTAGATTCACAATAAACTTGCATAAACTTACAACAAAAATATGTGAGCTAGCACTTGTGATTATGATCTAGTATTGCTCGTGAACCCTTTCTTTCCTGATCACCTTCCAAATTTGAAGGTAGAATATCCTTGTGTGATAGATCACTTTTATATGGGAGCCAATGGATCAAAGAGACCTATGATTTTGGGAAAAAATCTTCTCTCCTCAGGGGTATAATCACCTAACTTGATCCCCTCTTCATCAAAGATGTGATCACACAAAAATGCAGTATAATCATCCTCGATTATTTGGTCTTGCTTTTTAAAAGGTGAATCTCCCTCGCTTGCTTGTTCTAAAAATGGACCTTTTTTACATTAAAGGCTAATTTGTCCTCCTCTCCATGAATGGACAATCAATCATGTCAAAATGCTCCACATCATCATTGATGCACAAAAAGCCATGTTGGTTGGACCTTCCCTAAAATAAGTCTAACTCATGGCTATGTGACTTGTTTGACTTCTTTTTTGAAAAGTCCTACCTTCAGGCTTAGTTTTCTTGGCTTAGTGGCATACATCCATTGAAGTATGCCCACTTACGAAAAGAAAGGAACAGAATATAAAAATGGACTCACACTACCACCATCAACCTCTTCATCATTTCTGCTCTTTCAAGACATACATATATATTTGCACATTTGTTTATCAAATTGAATCAAATATTGAAACTCAATCACTCTTTAGAACTACACCTAGAACTCACCATCCTATTCGATTTGATAATGTTTGGTAAATCCATTGATTTTGTCCTCTTCCATGCTCTTAGAGCTTTAGTGTGACAATTGCAACTATCATTTCACCATGATCTTGTTAAGCTTGGTAAGAAAAAGATAAACACGGAGAATAAAAATCAAAAGAATGACTTGTTGATGTACAAAAGCATGAAGCGTGACAATAGATTTGTATACCCTTAATTACAACCAAAAAGTAGAAGAACATGGAATCACCATTCTATCCTAGGAGCATCAGAGAAAGGAGGAGCTATGATCAAAGTGCTTTACCTTTCAATGACTAGACTTCTTGTTTCCATGCACAATCAAGAACTTGAGACATCAAAGCGATCTTTAAAAAGCTTTTCAATTATTTGCTCATAAAGATTGAGGACCATGATGTCACATGGCAATTAGTTGTCTATCTTGAGGGAAGGTTTGATCCTTGACCATGGCATGATCAACAAGTATCGTGTCATAATGCAATCTATGTGGTGCCTTACACTGGAAGGGAGGATCCTTGTCCCATTAAAAAATGAAAGAAATTGTTGTGGGACAACATCCACAGGTATGATTCTGAGGCAAATTTGATAAAAGATGCCCCTGACTTGAAATCAAGAGGCTACTTTATTTTTGCAACTATAAAGAGAAAAACCGATGGAGGATACTTATCACAAATAAATGGTCCAATAACAAATGTGCCCTAGATTTTATATTACAATCTCTCCATTCTATGACTCTCAAATATTGTGCATTGAAAATTTGATTCTACATGAATGGATTAAGTTCAAATCTAATTTTGTGATTTTATGCTCCTCTGATCCTCCAGCTTAAAGCTAATAAAGACAAACCCTTCAACTTCATGCACCTAAATATCATATATTTTGAATGCAAAGCATCCATTCTGTGTTGTTTTTTAAAAGATGATCGAATTGAATCTGTGTCATAAATCATATTTTCAATTAAGCAAAGTTGAACATATGGTACAGAGCCTTGAAAAAGGCTTGCAGATGCAGATTCTCATTAGATACACTTAGTGTAATTTTAGTAGATTAGGTTTACATTTAGACCATTCGTGGTATCATATGTGTAGAAAGGTCCTTCACATGTAATTATACATCTTATAGAAGATTCACTCTTTCATAAAGTTGATCTGCATGATGTAATAAACACATGATTAAAGGCATGTAGGTTTTATCGTATAGTACATCCGATAAACGAATTGAGAGTGACTTGTTTCCATAAACTTTACATGAAGATAATATTTTGAAGCATTCTTTAATCCTGTGCTTTCTAATAATCCATGCAAGTACACATAGATACAAGAAGGGATGGAGGTTGAAGTACAAAATGCTTTAAATTTATATGAGGTATAACATTCTATTTGCAATGATACAACATGAATAACTTATTGCCATGCCTACAAAGGGTTGAAATACGATGTCGACCGTAGAGAGATCATATTTTTCAAGCATTGGTATTAATGTCGTTTTGCACTATTTGTCATCACTATATGTTCTCATTGTTCTTTTTTCTTTAGCAAGTGTGAAAGTGGATTACTTTTCCAAGGTATGCTTTCTCAATGTCGGCTTGGTTTGAATTTTTATTGGCATGAAACTATGAATGTGGAGGTAAGACATTCTACTTTGAAGCTCTTCTTCTATCATCATTGCCAATTTACTCTAGCAACCAATTGAGATGATTTTGGTTCTTTGTAGCTTCCTTTTTCATAGTGTCATCTTGGATTGAAGATATACTGGCATAAATTATGAACATCTATGCAAGACATTTTCCATCGATGATCTTTTCCTAGCATCATTATTGCAACAATCTTTTAAAAAGGAGATCCACTTTTATAATTATCCTTTTACAATGTCGGCTTGGATCGAAGTTCTCTATATATTTATGTACTTTGGAAAGACAAGAGCATGTGCTCCATGTGATGTTGCGGTACTTTTCAGACACAATATGGAAACTTTTTGAGGGATGGAGAAAGTGGAAGACATACCTTACAAGCTATGATTTGGATTAAAGAATGCAATATTTTGGAAGAGAGTTAAGGAAACGATGCCTAAACACGCATGGCAAATGCTAGGAGTACAATGATGAAACATAGCTTTTGAGTCTCATCACCTTGAAGGATACTTATTTCATGTGTTCCTTGCAATTGCCTTCTCTTCACAAATGTGGCGGCCCAATGTTTGTATGCATAACATGAGCGAAAAAGGATTTTGCCATGAAATTGCATTGCCCTTGGAAGTGAGTTTTTTTTCCACATGCACTTAGCTAGTTTGTTGATGAAAGCAATGCAATTGATTATTGATTTTTCATGCATGAAGGAGATTGCTGACTAACATGGACTCCCTTGGAATAGGTTTGCAATCTTGATATGGAGCCACTTCCAGTACTCTAATGTTAGAGCTCAAGCTCATCCCTTATCGAGTACTAATCTGCCTTGCTTCTTTCTATCTGTTAGTGGGGATGCGAGAGCAAGCTACATCGGTGAGTTTATAATGGGTACCTATGACACATCTTGCTATCCCTACATGGCTTGATTTCATAGATAGACATAGCTACATATAGCGAATGTGTAGGAAAAATCCATGCGGTCCATTTTAGAGAATATTCTTGCTCAACGTTCAATAAGCAAAACTAGGATTTAAGCGAGCTAACTCAAGTAGTAGCGTTCATTTGCTCCCACCTATTCCCCTTGAGCTACATGCTTGCAATGTCGTAGTCTATGTTCGATGAGCTTTCGAAATTATTGGCCAATAAAGGGATTAGCCAGTGTATAGACTCTTGGAATCGAAGCTCCCTGAAATGCCTATGGAGCCAAAGTGTCCATCTATAGTAAGGTATCCAAGAAAGTTCATGGGCTTGCCATGGAGACAATGTATGTGAAGGAGTGAGTAAGAATGTTTTTAACTCATTTTTGTTGAGGCAGATTGTGTAAACATGGGCTACACAATGCTTAGGGTATGATGAGCACTAGCCTCTTAGGGTCATTTAGATTACTTGTAGGAGAAAGAGTAACGATCCTTAGCAAGGAGTGAGGAAGCAAGGATGAAAGTTCCTTGCAGGAAAAGTAGTCCTTGTTTCCAAACCAGGGTAGAGGGTCGTGCACTATGGTGCCCTAACTTTTTAGCACTAATCCATGGCGGAAATGGCAAGAGGGAGCTAAAATTTTTTGGAACATGGAAAACTATGGTCATGTGAGGGCCGGAACTAAGTCATTGTTCATCAAAAGAATGTGAAAGGAGAGCTGCCATCTTTTTTTATGAGAGTAGTGGGTTGGCACCCTGTTGACATAAAAAGGCACCCTCCTTTTTATTGGGCCCTTTAGGCTAGGTATAGGGAAGCGTGGTTGCACATGATGCTATCGCGACACCATATCGAAATTGATGTGGGGGGGCAAACATAGAGGCGCTCATTGTGCCAAGGCACCACGAGGGGGGTTAGGCCCACATGCCAACACAACCCTCATCATCCTCTTGCAAACCAACAATGGGTTCCTTACTCGTCCGCTTCCGATGATTACGGTGTAAAGGGATGGGGAAGTAGCCCATCCTCACATCCCTTAAAGGCTTGTTTCCACAATTGAGTGGTGTGGTGCTCAGTTAGGCACGGTTGTTGAGCAGATGACTGAACATTTGGGCCACATGCTGTGGTGGGAAAGGAGCAGAGGTCGAACAACGGGAGCAATAGAGGGAGCAGAGGCAGGCTCTAGGGAGCTCAAAGCTTCAGCACGATGTCCAGAGTGTCACTATCAAAGTTCAAGCACCTGGGTGCTGAAACGAGTCGACCATTTTACAAAATGCTTGTTGCGCCACCGGATTGCTCAAACCGCTAGTGCCATCTTTCAACTCCTTCATGTGGGGCGGGTGTAGCGTGCATGCAGGTGTGTGCATTTGCGCCGGGGGGGGGGGGGGGACGAATCTAACTACAGGTTGGAGCGAACCAATGAGGGTGGATCCGATAATGCAAATCCCCAGGTATAAGCGTGGAGTCCGCAGAGCTTTGCAAGGTGGAGCCTATTTATAAACAGCCGTATCCATACAAAAAATCACAGATTACGTGTCCTCCCCTTAAAGGCCAGGACGGCCTGCACGTATTAGCTGGCGGTCCTCAGCTTCCGCGGACAGGTCTCCAGCGACGCTTGCGAATATCTGACCCCGCCAACGTGTCCTGGGCCTCTCTCGCTACGTGGCGGGCTGCTGTGCCCAGATCGCGATTCGCGGGATCTCACGGGCGGCAGCGCCGGTTTCACATTCACTGGTCGGCCGCGTCACCTGCTTCCCACACGTGGAGATATTTGTACACCTTGGCACGCCCGTATTGGGTGCCCTTGTACGTTTGCCCAGGGGCAGCTCCCCTCCTTGGGCCTTCTCTTATTGGCCACCCCAAACCAAAAAATGACTCCCCCCCCTCGTGCCAACCCCTCCTCATTCGAATGCTTCAAGTGTTTGATATCGAGCCACACCATCGCGCACACGTGTATCCCTGCCTTGTATGTCTGCCCAAGACAAGCCCAGTGAGCCCACCTTGTCAGGCTAGTGAACCCTCATTCCCTCACCCCCCAATCTAGCTCACAAAGACAAAAATTGGTACACTACACATCCACCGTCGCACCACTACTAGCAAAAAACTGCCCTCTCATGTATTTTGCACTGGTTGAGCTTGAGAAAAATTGGCTCTGATTTCTCCCTGCCTTTACAACACCAATTAAGATTTTGAGTGATTTGATAAAAAATCCAACAAGTGTGTATGTTTTACGATGCAAACACCAACTAACTTGGAGAGTCTTTATTTTGATTGGTTGGGAAAAAAGTTTTCTACTGGAGTGAGGGAGGGTTTAATTGCTATCTACCCCCCACTCAAACTTGCAAAAGGAGATTGTTTGACAAGAGTCATGCACGCTTTGGATGGGCTACACCAATCCATGTGCAAGGTAAGGAAGGACCTTACATTGGCGCACAGCATCAACTCCATTCCCAATTTTAGGCGAGGTTGCTTTGCCTCTTGCAAGTTTGGTTGAATTCAGGAAAACTACATGGAAACTCTTTACTTTGTGTTCTCCGCAAACATTGGGTAAAGAGTTTCCATATATGGGAGTGTGCTCTTAGAATAAAGAAATGCTTTTATATATAATACATCATATTTTCTCACCTGAATCTTTTAGGGACAGTTTTTTCTACTATCGCCCCCTCTCCCTTTCACCCCCCTTCTCCTCTCCCTCCCAACTAAGTAACTGAATATGATTTTTAGGCTACCTATTTTTTGGGTGTAGTGGACCTAGTGGGAACTCATTGGATGCTCTCATGCATTTAAGTCTCTTGATGTCATCTACACCATTAGCATTTTATATAATTTGGGTGATGGGTTCTTCTTAAATTCATGAAAATCCTGATTTTGGTGCATTTTTGTACTACACAATGTACTTGCATGATTAGATCCCTTTACACCTATGAATGGATGTGATTTCCCTTCTTGGGTAAGGACGAAAGACGGTCACTTTTCTAGTTTACTTTATCTGATGCCCAGTGATGCCCAGGAAAGGATATAAACACTAGGCCCACTTGCCCCCCCTTTAATATGGACATACAAATTCTCCTCACAAGATAGCATAATAAAGGGTCAACAAATGGATAGCCAAAGTCACTATGTACCAAGCATGCACAACTAGGCCACATGCTTAGGTTTTGATCTTGCAAGGGATTTGGCTTTGCTTGGAACCCCATGTATGTCCCCTTCCCACGGGTGACAAGAGGAGCCATGAATGAGGGGGAGGGTTCTTTGACATAAAGTCTCATGGGTCATAGGTCCTCCGACATTAATACATGGGTGCGGTGAGAAATCCAACTGAAAACTTTATTAGTAATAACAGCTAGAAGGAAAAACATAAATAACTTGTCATGAAACACTAGAGTACACAACCTATCACTGCCCTTTATCAATATAAAAACATGTGCTAACTAAAAAAAGCTATAAAACAATTGACTTATATCAACTCCTAATTGCATGAATATGACTGTGTCTTAGTACCTTTAATTATTGCACTTGAAAATTTAAGTGATGCCTTCATGCGTGGCCATGCAAGCCCACACAAACTATGCATATTAATATCAAGGATATTGAGTTGAAGAAAGGGTTAATATGCATTGTGAGTAAGACTAGTTTGTATTCTGTTAGGTTTCTCTTATTACAATCACTTCTTTTTTTTTTCGAGAAAGAGCCGAATATATTAACAGCGGGGGGGAGTCCCAAAACAAAACCCCTACAAAATTGGCCAACTATGGGGGCTGAACCCAAGGTCTACAATCCTAGAGTAGACAAAACTCAGTTCAAGATTGACATAAGCGCTGGGCTAGATCACCCAAGCTCTACAAATTCCAAGAGTGCTAGCATTACCATAGTGGGAAATTTCCATACTTTGACTCTATAGGTTTGCTAAATACAAATCCCAAAAGTGCTAGCAATTACCATAGTGGGAAATTAAAAGGTAGGTGGAAGAGTCATCATGACCACTTTTATCTACCCCTCCTTGTTGATATTCCTCAATCAATTGGGAGAGACATGCCCTTCAAACAAGAGCATCCAGAGAGAATACATGCACAACTCATATGGGGGACCCTTGTATAAAGAACAAGATCTACTAGCTCCTCCTTCCTTCATATTGCAAGCGTGAATTCGAGTGTGGATATGATAGAGTATCTATTGTTGTTTGCATGTTGATTTTTGTGTGCATACCTGAGAGAGAGAGAGAGAGAGAGAGAGAGAGCTACTTTCTCTAAGTTCCTTTGTGCATGTGTGTAGTGTGTTGAGTAGCAAAGGAAGATTGTACGAGCTACTTTCTTTAAGTTCCTTTGTGCATGTGTGTGGTGTGTTGAGCAGCAAAGGAAGATTGTAAGAGAGGAGGCTTGTGGATGGACCGCTTGTGAGTAGCTACAGATATAGAGTCAAGTTCAGAGGCTCTGGCGCATTGGCTAGATGGGTGGGGTGAGGGATCCAATTGAAAACTTTATTAGTAATAATAATAATAAGGAACAAACAACTCGTCATGAAACACTAGAGTACACAACCTACCAACCCCACTTTTTTAATATAAAAGACTATAAACAATTGAATATATATTTCATCCAAAGCATAAATAGTATTAAATCTTCATCCCTTTGAATTATCATGCTTGCAAGGACAACATGCCACTTATATCAAGTCTTACTTGCATGAATAACATGTTATGTCGAGTTTGTGTTATAATGCTTTCAAGTACTATTGCAGTTGAAAGTTAAGTGATGCATTAATGCATAGCCACTCAAGCCCATACACATTATACATATTTATTGAGTTGAAAAAAAAGGGTTAACATGCATTTGAATAGGACTAACTTGTATTCTCTCATTTTTCTCGAGCTGAAAAAAAGGGTTAACATGCATTTTGAATAGGATTAGCTTGTATTCTCTTAGATTTCTCTTGTGACAACCACGTTGATTCTATGATTTGTTGAATACAAGCCCTAAAAAGTGCTAGTAATGCACATAAGAGAAACTTCAAGAGGTAGATGAATAGTCATCATCACCTTTATAGGAAACTTTAATTGTAGCTTAAATTTTAAAGGTTAATATTTCAAATATCTTTAAGATACTCTTGACTCAATTAGGAGGGACATTGGGGTTCATGAAGAGAGCACACACGAGAGACCCTTGTACAAAGTTCTAGAGCTAGTAGCTCCTCCTTTCTTCTATTGCAAATGCAGATACAATGTGGATATGGTAGAGTATACATTGCTCCATTTGTGTTGGCTCTATATTGTTTTCATGTGTTGAGCTCTGCATGCATATGTTAGAGAAAGAGTGAGAATTGAAGTAAACTCTAGATAAAGAGTTAGATCTCTAAGCTACTTTGTTGATATGTGTGGTGAGTTGAGCAAAGGAAGATTATAAAAGAGGGGTTGCTTGGGAGTGGCTACAATGACATCGGTTGAAGTGCATAGGTCCTATCACATTGACTACAATGACATAGGGTGAAATGAATAGGTCGTGCTACATTGACTACATAAGTAGGATGAGGGATCCATTTGAATACTTTATTAACAATAATAACGAAAAGAAAATAAACAAAAAATTTGTCATGAAACACCAGAGTACGAAACCTATCAGCTCCCCTTTATCAATAAATAAAAGAATATGCTCATTGAGAAAAGCTATAAACATTTGAAAATCTAATTCATTCACATCATAAAAAGTACTAAAGCTTCACCTCTAAAATTGTTATGCTTGCAAGGACAACATGCCACTTATACGAAGTGCACAATTACTAATATTTAATCAATTAGCCAATAGAGAGAGTACTCACACTTTGTACTTGACACCTCTTGTGTAGTCATAACATAGTACACTTCCATATTATCAAGCTCTCTATTGGCAAAATATATCATATCATCTTTCTTAATTAATTTGTCCACATTTGTATGCTTGAACAACATGGACATGAAATATAACTGACTAAGTGCATGCATGTAGGATTAGAAATATTGTAAGAATACATTTCAATATCTAGGTATAAGGGTTAAGTTATTTTCTTGATTAAAGACACAAATCTCAAATTATAGCCATCATCTCTCTTTTTTTAAAAATAGTGGTCCTTGCTAAGTTGAAGACTCTCACACCCTCCTTTGACATGGGATTAGAGTGGAGGTAGTATCCATCCTCTTAGACTCACTTCTATTTTGGATGCTAGGGTCTATCGCCTTTATTTCATCTTTTTGCATCTCATGTCTGCATACGGGGTTACACTCTGATGTTTTTCATCATTTGTCTTATCTTGGGATTTTTGGTATGGTGTATGATTATAGGTGATCATTGACCATTCTTTCACATTTCTTGGATTATGTCCTAACCTATGCAACGTGAATTGTATTGGAAGGCGGTGTTGTGTTTGGCCATCTTTGGTATCATGCAAAGTAAGGAGGTAAGTTTAATCATATGGGAATTTTGATTTATTTAAGCTTATAGTAGAACTATTTCTCTATTAGAGAGTATGATAAACATGCAAATATGGTTGCCTTGAATAAGAGATATATTATCTATAGGGATGAGGGTCATTACTAGTGGAAGATCGAGGTTTATTGCCATCATTATGGTTCTTATCTTTCATTCTTAAGATGGAATATAAGAATGGGGCAATCGGTACTAGTAGATCATCCTATTTCTAGGTTGGATTATGGAATATGGTATATGTGAATGGGGCAATCGGTACTAGTCGATCATCCTATCTCTAGGTTGGATTATATGATTGATTAAGGGTGTTTCTATTGTGTTTGTGTTTTTGGATGGTTTGTTTTGGGATTATTAGTAATTATCGACATTGATGGTTATGGAATTCTAATCTATATTTGAAGGTCTAACGATCGGTACATTCATAATCTGTATTTGAAGTTCTAATGATTGATTAGTAGATTAGATGCCTGATCATTTTTTGGTTTTTGGAACTCTGATTCAAGCTTTTGGCAAGAAATTATAAGGTTTTCCAATTCCATGGTTGTGGGAGACTATGTCTACCTTGGGTTAATATGATACCTTTGTTTAGTACAATTACCTTGGGCTATGTCCCAAGGCATGACCTAGAGCTTTCTTGCATTAGAGGTGATGATGGAACTCATGCCAAGATTGGCGACTTTGATTGAGGCCATATATTCACCAATCTTCTAACTGTGTGTACGTAGTACCATGGCATTGGAAAGTCCAAACTACCAACTGTGATAGAGGTCTCCTTTTTGGAAGGAGTAGCTTTCCTTGCACCCCTATTGAGATGAGTCAATCCTAGCTAGTTAGTAAGGTCGTGGCTATGCCATTGCCTAATAAAAGGACTAATTGATGTTATGGCTATAGAGATAGGTTAAGTTCCATTTTTCAATGACAAGATAACTTTTTGAAGCAAGGGGTAGAAGAAAAGACCAAAGATTATCCTCCTTTCTTCTTAGAGCACACTATAGAGGAAATTAAATTAATATAATGATCTAATTATACTAAAAGATCACTAATTCATGACCCTATAGAAGAAGATTACTCTAAACACATGCTAGGATGGAAGATAATTTAGAAATTGAAGAGGAACTGACATTAGTCAATCTAGATGTGCACTTGAGTGCAAGGGAAAGGGATGAATATTATAGGGATGCTTATAAGACTTCTCCTTTACCGGTCCTTTGGATCTTGTTATGACCAAAACATAGACCTTTTTTGAACATTCCAAGATGTCCTCAATGAGCATACTATTTGATAGTTCCTGTATTATTACCACATTCACCTGTGGTATTGGTTGTGGTTGCTATGGGTTTTACTGAGGGTTCCAAGGTGGATATCTTGTAATTGTCAAGCCCCTCTCCAAACGATGCAATTTGGTCTCGGTTAGTGGTCTTTAGATGCTTGGTAACACCCGTATTCTTTTGTGTTTGGGTCCCATCCTCCTCTATTTTGATTCCAATTTCTTTGTTGATTCCAACGTCTCGGTGGATTCCAATTTCCTTGTTGCTACTGTTGTTGCATTTGTTGAGCCGCCTCCATTGCATTTGCACCGATGACTATTGCATTTGTTCTAGTTGCTGGAGTTTGTAATGATGCTTGACCGTAATTTGCTCGTGCATTTAGATTATACCAAAATACCTTTGGTGATTCTTTGTATAGATGCCACATTGAAGAAGTGAAGTGTCAGTCCATGGTGGGAAGATAGGCTTCAGTGTTGGTGATTAGTTTTTATCAATGTCGTCCTACTAGTAAAAACACAAATCTATCATTCGTGCATGATGACAAAGGGGTAATATTGGTATAGTACTACTCTTAAAAATTTACCAGGGTTAAAATTCATAGTTGAACAAGTTTGTCCAAAATATCACACTATGTTCTTAACAAAAATCACTAATGTACTAGTCATGGTATGGGTCCATCATTTTTCATTTTGTATTACCCCTTATCATGTTCCTATCATCTATATACTTTCCACCATGCTATTCTAACTAGATTAAGGGTATAACTAATGTAAGATATTTTTCTTAATGTTATGAAAAACCAAATCATTAAAAACTAGTAATCTATGTTAAAGCTCATTAAAAAGTTATCAGTAGCAAATTAAAGGATTAATAGTGTAGAAAATTATTTTTAATCTTGCAAGGAAAAAATAAATAATGCATTCATAGTACTCATCAAGGATACTCTCATAATATTAGAATTTATTCTCTAGAAAATAAGATCACCTGCATTCCTTTATCACAAGCGTGAGGCACCAACTCAAAGGATCAATAATCCGATCTATATTGTAATATAATCCCCCCCCTTCCCCCCCAAATAAATAAATAAATACATACACACACACACACACACACACACACACACACACACATATACTATCTGGAGGTATAATATCTCAACGGGAACCCAACACAGTACATCTCCTTTTCGATGTTCAGTACATGTATATTTTTTTTCATTTTTGAATTTCAAAATTAGAAAATAACAATATATTGCTTTCATTTCTATACCAATATATTGTTTTTCATTTCTTTATTTCAGTTCGATCACAATTTCAATCAGATATGCTGTTTGAATTAAAATAGCACCAGGATAGCTTAGGACAATCACATTAAGTCCAAGCCATCCTCGTCTAGAAATTACGTGGTATATGACCCGAACGGTTCGAAACTAAATTTAACTAATTTAAGTACTAAGAAACTCAGTAATTTCAACCATCGACCTGGTCAACAACTAATATCTATTCAACCACACTAGTGTTTGAGTTGAACCAGCCACGGTTGCATGACGTTCCAACCACCGGGCTGGTTTAGTAAAATAACAAAATATTGTTGTTTTGTTGCAAAATATATTGCTGTTACTTCCTATTCAACCACACTGGTTTAGGACAATCACCAATTGGTGTTTTAGCTAAACCAGCCATGGTTGCATGATGTTCCAACCACCAGGCTGGTTTAGGACGATCACATTAAGTCCAAGTAGCTTGGTTCTAGTGTTTGAGCTGAACCAGCCACACGGTTGCATGATATTCCAACCAGCAGGTTGGTTTAGGACAATCACATTAAGTCCAAGCCAGCTTAGTAAACTATCCCAAAAGCTCAGTCATAAACAACCACCAGACTGGTTTAGGCAACCACTAACCTATGTTGTATCAAGAAACGAAACAAGTAAACTATCCCAAAGCTCAATCACAAACAACCACTGGGATGGTTTAGGCAACCACTGACCTGCATTGTATCAAGCATGTGTATGATGTGCTTGTCAAACATCTTGCATCCCATCCACTTTCTACAGATGTCCTTGTTATTTGGAGAAACTTTGGTATTTTTGTGCCAAAACGTCACCACTAGTGCAATGACTTCTGCACTTAGGATGTCTCTCCTTTTCTTGTGTTCTATTGAAGCCCATAGACTACTAAGATCGGGATGATCATGCATTGCTTCCGCTTTGCGTGCATCTCGCGAGGTGTTGGTAGGGTTGTCACTCTATGAACTTTAGGGTGTAGGCTAAAGCTTGTGAAGACTCGAGACTGGTACTTAGGATGTCTCTCCTTTTCTTGTGTTCTATTGAAGCCCATAGACTACTCGGATCGGGATGATCATGCATTGCTTCCGCTTTGCGTGCATCTCGCGAGGTGTTGGTAGGGTTGTCACTCTATGAACTTTAGGGTGCAGGCTAAAGCTTGTGAAGACTCGAGACATCACAACTCATGTTCTTCGTTCTGATGGAAATGATCAAATGTGTGCATCTGCAACTGCTTCCTGTTGCTGCTCTATAAGGATTCTTCTTTTTTCTCATTGTTTCTCCCTTTGCAAACATTGAAAAAGTGTCTTCCATTGCCATTTCACCGTTTCTTTCCTCGACCCGCAATCTGTTCCTTGTGCCCTGACCAAGCTTTTCAGCTTTCATGTCTCATAGCCTTTGTCTACTTATCTTGCAAACCATGGCAAGCTCCATGTTACCATGGTGATGATCAGTGGAAGATGATAATGCCAAACCAAAACAGAGAGAAGCTAGCTTGTGAGGTGAGCAGAGAATAGAAGACAACTTACCCGAAAAACAACAATGCCAAACCAAAGATGGAACAAGGTCACATTGAGGTGCGTGCGAGTTGCAGGGTGGGGGCAGGTTGCAGGTACTTAATCTTCCAAGATTTAATGGTGGGAGGTTTGAAAATTCAAAATTTGTGAGAGTAGCAAAATTTTCAACCGCTGGTTTTCCTCCCTTAGGCAATACGTGTCAGTAGAATTGGATATCCCAAATAGGCCAAAGGGGACGCTATTGGGTTTGATGTTGTGTATTATGAAATGCAATGACCTTTGCCATGCTTATGAGCCATATATCAAGCAAGTGCATGGAAAAAGAAATGATTCAAAATTGTAAATAGTGTTGGATTTATTAAAAGATCTTTGCACATGCACAAATTGCACATTTTCAGCTTCTTCCATTTTAGGGTGAATTTCTAGATACCAATACCAACAACTATCAATGTTTTAAGACCACCATGCAGTAGTATCACTAGTTTGGATTCCAAATTTTCAATCCGCTTTCGTTTTCAACAAATTAAAAAGAAGTTATGGAGCATGCCCTCAAATGGGTGTGCATCACTTTAGCACAACATTGGAGGCCCATTAATCCATGCCTAATGCTATCATTTAGGTGTGTCCTTGGGTTGAGGAGAAGCTCACATCGTGTACTTTTGAATGATTACTTGGCTGCATGTATATCACTTGTAATGCTTTAACTTTCTCATTCCAAATCCTTATTCCATAATTTTTTGGTCTCATGTTCAAGTTTGGAATGTGTACTACAACTTTAAGACAAATTTTTTTGAATTTTGTTGAGCAATGCATAAGTTATGGTCCATGTAAGATACCTATATACAAAAAATTCCCTGAACCTCACCAAAACTGGCTACACCCAAGCAAACAATGACCCAGTGAAAGTAGAAGGAATTTAGTCCCATAATTATAGATAGTTTTCACCTCCTCACAAGCCTTTTAAGGGTTGATGGGTGGAGGGGAAGTTATGGAATAGGGTTTTTTTAATTGAGTCATTATCAATAAAAAGGGGTATCACTAAGCGATGCATATGCTAACTTTTAAATTTTAGGATTTGGAAAGCATTTTCATCCTCTAAAACTTATGGGTGGCTCATTGTAGTTGTGCAACTTTGTTAATCTTGGGTGTGCCACCCTAGGTGAGTGGTCACCCTTCTTGAAGGAATCTCATACAACAACCGAGTGACATTAGTAAGAATAAATTTAGTGGATGTGATGATGGAGATCTTTAGTGTCCATGTGGATTGATGATCTAGTGAGGATCTAGAATCTAGCCTAATGTGCTTTCTTGATTCAATTCTTGAGTCTAGATTTTGGCAAAGATAAAGAGGCCAACCAAGTTATATAAAAAAGAATTTTTGGATGAAATTGAAGTAACCTTTTGGAAGCACTGACCATGCTATGTATCCTCTTATGCTTAGAATGGTGAACACATTATTGCCTATAAGGAATGACATGCACTACAAGACACCAAATACTTCATCTTGTCACATTATGGCATTTCCTTTCATTTGATTGTTTGTTTGCTTTCTTCCTTGACTAATAGGAGGCATTTTGACATTAGGTCATTGTTTTCAAATGTGGCAAATGGATAGCCATACTATCTTGAGCAAGCATGGATTACTACATCTCAATGCATGTGGTGTGTTCATCCCCCCAAGAATCTTTTAATAGAGGCAATTTGCCATGCTAGAAATCATTAACTTACATGCCAAAATTCAATAACATTTAATTATCACCTTGATGTGACTAGTGAGATAAAAGCTTTTGGTACTTTTGAGAACAAATATGTTGTGAATTTTGGGGGTTGCAAGTTATATTGCTAGATTGCTACTAGAATGTAGTGCTTGTAGTCAAACTCATGTGACACCCAATGTAGATTGGATAAGTATTCATGATTGAGTCATCAAAAAATTGATGAATTTTCTCATGGATGATTGATGATGAGAGGAAAGGAGGCTAAGAAACACTAAATGTGCCACATTCTTGGAGCATGGACAAGTAGCTATGAGCTAGAACTCGATAATAATTCCAGTATGGATCTAGTCAACATTGAGTTAGAGATCAAGTAGGAATGAGACATCTATTCTAGAATTATATAGATTCCCCAAAAGGAAAGACAACACCCAAGTTGGAGAATTTGGCTAAAGGTGAAGTGTCCTCACACTTCTTGTAGAGTCATCTAGTGACATGTTACCTTGAGATTTGAGCTTGAAAACACAACCATCCCATGAAAAATGGCCAAGAAAAGAATTTGAAAAAGCCTAGGAGACCAAATGAGTAGAAATTTCAAGTGATGGAGATTTCTCATCGTGGAACATATACAAGAGGCCCCAAATTTGAAATAACCAAAAGATAAAATATTTACCATGGGATAGAGTGTGCAAGAGCTAAAGGAGCACACCAAGATCATGTGAGATCAAAAGAAGGCTGGTAGCCAAATGGGTAAAGAAGGCGATTCCAAGATTATATGTTCATGGGAAAAATCTTGGTGCCAAGAGGACCAAATAATGCATGGTCCAAAAGCATTAAAAATGCTAGACTGGATCCATAGGATGGACATCAAGAGACCAAAGACCAAGGACCAAAAGATGAAGGATGCCTACCAAAGTGTTAGGGGAAGGAAAAATGAGGGCACAGATTCAAAGATAAAGGCCAAAATCGAAGCTAAAAATCATTGGTGGGCAAGAATCAAAGAAGGGCCAAAGGAAGACTAAACGAGATCGTGGACCTAGCACAAGCACAAAATGAGTTACTTACCATGAGGAAGCTGGGTTTCAAAGGATGTGGCCTCCAAAACAAACCATGATGCCTAGAAGCAATGGGGAGGTGTACTCTGACTACACAAGGCCAAATGAAGGCCAGTAGTAGAGACATTAACCAAAGGTGTCTTCACAATCATAGGTTCATGAAATAGAGCCCTCATTGAATGGGTTCCATGAGAACATGGACAAATTCAGAGGGCGCATAAGTGTTAACACCAAAGCAAAGTGGTGTCAAATTGACAATTAAGGCAGAAAATGAGGACTTATTTTCTCTAAATGAGAGGTGCATTGCATTATGTGTAAAATAGGGGGAACCAAATACATGCTCATTCAAGGTACACCTAGTCAAGTTAACCATGGCAAAAAGGTGGGTTCTCGTATGTTTAAGTGCATAAATAGACATTTAGCTGTGCATATGTTATCGATTTTGGTGAAATTTTTCATCTTAACATCTTTCTTCTAAGAATTCCAGAGTCACTTCATGAAGAGGTTGAATTCTTTTTAGGGGCAAGGGGGCTTGATCGCGTTAAGAGGATAAGCGACACTCTTGTCATAGGCATATATGATGAACGTTGCAACATAGTGCTAGAGAAGCTTGGTGACTATCTCATAGAACAATATATATGATAGAGTAGACAATCACTTCACATAGTTGACACATGAACCAACTTACCTTACATGAATAAGAAATGTGTAATTAGTTTCTTGCCATGCTCTTTTGTCCAAGCCTCCTCGATACTAAAATGCCATATGCATACCATTAGATGCTCTAATCACCAACAATACTTTAGCCTAGAAAACTTACACATCAACAACTTGCATGGAAAAAAATTATTTGCAAGAACAAATTCAAAGATTACAACTATATTATCATACTTTCCCAAAAAAGTTCTAGGCTGAATAGTTTAATATTTCAAGTAATTCACTAGAAGATGGCGCCTCATTTCTAATGCCTCCCGCCAAATATTTTTGAGCCTTAGAATTTTCTTTGCATGTGTAACTCAAAAACGTTCTAAGGCATCAAATTCATTGGTAATCATATCAGTATGTACACAAATATGCACGTTGGTATGCTCATTGGTATGCCCCTTGGTATGGTCATTAGTACATCCCTCTATACTACCTAAGACTTGATCCTCTTCACCCTCTTCAATAATATTGTGATCAGGTGATTCATGATTCCTACCTTCTTCCTCAATGTTGCAATTTCTATCTTCTTCTCTTTTTATATTGTTATTCACCTTCTTCTTCTTCCCTAGATCTATATGATCCACATCCCTATCTTTGAAAGTTTGTTTACTTCAAGGAGTAACTTGAACCAACATACCAACATCTTGGTTCATAATGATCCGGATGAAAGACCACCTATGTTCAAGATGAAAATGCCATTAGTCATTTTCACATATAATTAAGTATGTTTGAACATGTTATAATTGCTTAAATAAGAAGGCATTAGCTTAATGAACAATAGTACGTGCCTGTTCACATTATTCAAGAATAACAAATATCACTTTTAGTGGTCGAGACTTTCATGGAGTCTATGGCAAAAGTACCACTATCATCTTTCCTAACCATAGCATTGGAACTATTGTAGATAGTTCTAAATAATTTTACAACAATAAGAATAGAAATACTAAATACTCTAAATACAACTTCTAAGATTTTGCATATGATCCCACAATAATCTAGCTGTAAGAAGAGAAGATTGATATTATATGCACTATCTTGTAAGAAGTTAGCCATGAATCCACAATCAAATGTGGCTCTTCTCAAATTGCTATGTTCCACACAAAAATGCTGTCCACATGGCCATAATGCACTGCAATTTTTGTACTATAAAAGAAAATCATTCAAACAATGAGGATGAATTTTATAGTGATTATGACCATGATTAACTTAAGCAAATAAAAAAGCAAGAAAGTTACATGTAGATCACATCTTGTGCAAACTCCCACTCTCGCTTGGTTACTATCCACTCCATCATCTTTGGCTTTATGGAGAGCATCTTGTAGCCAATCACATGATATGTCTTTGGGGAGAAGAGAAAGATCTTGTGGATATTTTTGCATCCTATTGTGTGCTCTAAATCTCCTCCTTGCATTACTCTTTTTTGTCTTGGCCTCGTAAATCCACCTTTTCATCTTGTTGCTATTGAGGATACAAAACTTGATGATTTACCCCCTCAATACTTCACTCATATTTTTTAAAATCTCTTTTCCTTGAGCAATTTCCTCTACGTACAAATTATTTTTATGCAAATGGAGTGGCATATCATATATACCAATGATTGTTGCACAATCCAAGCTTCTACCATGCTTTCCTTAGGACTTGCTCATTGCCTTACAAATCACTTCAAAGTTTTCATAAATTGTTTTAGGAAAAAAATTCAATGACTATGAATGGTTCTTGCAATGGCGACCTTCTCCACTATGTGTACAAGCAAGTGTCATAATGTTTGAGGGAAAATGCTTCTCAAAAAAGCACACAACTTTGATAAAATCCACCCTAGCCTTTTTTATGCTTGCTAAGGAAATGTCTTTTTTAGATATCCATATATTTCACATTTCAACATAATATTCAAAATTTGCTCGTCAATCAACATTAAATAGAATATAATGTGATGTGATAGTAAGAATACCTCACAATGCCACTAATCATGTAGATATCTTTTCTAACATCTTCCAATAGACATTTTTTAAAACCATAATTGGGGATATAAACTATCTAAGCATCCTTTCTCGTGCTCCCCTTGAGTCTTTGTCCCCAACCAAATGTGCCCAAAGAGAAGCCCCACATTCTTAAAGATATGCATGTGATCCAAGAGATGATTGATCTATAATAGCCCCCAATAAGAAATCTTGTGAAAGATTGACAACCTCTTCATACCGAGTGGAAACATGTCTTCATTTGCTCTCTAAGCCTGAATCCAATCACTCATCTTCAAAGAAGATGGTTTATGACCAATTTGACCTTTGTGCGCAAGATGGTTAGGCGAAAGGTATCAAGTATGAACTTCATAAACCACTTTCCTTACATGTTTGGAGTTTCTTGCATCTATACAGTCACCACAAATAGGACAATCATGGTACCCAGTTGTTTGAAGACGTATATGCATGAAAATGTCATTAGGCATGCATAGATCACATCACAAAGCATAAAAAGATCAAGTTAGGCATGCATAGATCTACAAGCACATACCTTAGTACTCCCCTTGTCTTGGAAAATCATGCGCATGGTCCACATCAAGAGCCCTTAATCAGCGTGTCCTTTTTATGCCTCAAAGCTCTACAAATAGTGAAGACATGTAAGCCTCTCCATAGGATCTAGAGCTCCTCTATCAATGGTGCCATGCACACGTCCATATCTTTTGCCTTGTACTTACCTAATGGCACAAGGAGGGCAAGCATAAGGTGTCCCTTCTTTATTTTCAACCATGGTGCGATGTTGAAATTCACCAAAACTACACGCCATGTTGACCAGTATTCTTGCAATGTTTGCAAAGTGTCTCAAGACCTTTGCTCGGATTTTCTCATCCTGCAAGTCCTATCTATAACAAGGTGCCCAAAACTTTGGACAACTAACCTTCTCTCATGCTCATGACAAATGAGATTACAATCATTAAGACAAGCGTGGATAGTGTTATAATCCATCCCAACATTTGTCAACATCTTTTTCATTTCATCCCTTGATGCAGGCATGGTGGTGGCAATTCACTCCAGGGATGGAAAGAGGAAGATGAGAATTTGGTCGCACAAATATTCCTATCCATACAGAGATTACAAGGTATCAGTGCTTGAATTAGCGATTGTAAAAGCAAGGAGTTATAGCTCACGTGTGGAGGATTGATGCGATAGTGTAGTGCATGGAGGGCAAGCAGGGTATAGGCATGGAGCATGAAGACCTAGCAAGAGGTGAAATACAATAGGATATCCACAAAGGCAGAATCTAAAAGCATGAATCCCGATGTAGTGGAGGCAAAATCAACAAAGAACCTATGCCCAAAAGAAAAAATTTAAAAAATGAAAATTGAGAATGAAAGCACGGTCGAAGAGGAGAGGCCCAATTTTGATTTTTGTCTTTCACTTTGTTTTTGTGAAATCTCACTTTTCTTTTTCTTTTTGGATGGGGAACATGTGAATGTACACTTAAAAACCCTTAAACCATGAAGAAAAGGGACCCCAACCCCCCCTCCAGTTCTCCCTAATGAAAGCCAAGCTCGAATGATGTTTAAAGGGGGTGATCTATCCACCAATTGCCCCCTATAATTGTGTTGAGACCTTTGATTCACGCAAATTAGGCAACCCAAAGCGAATATACTACTTTACAGCAAAAGACAAGGAGATGAAAGCTCAAACCATAAGGAAAAAGGGCTCATTTCAACTTATTTTTGGACACAAACAAGCGAGAGGCAAATAAATAGCACAAACTCTATCACAATTGACTTTTGCTATAAAATAAACCTATGTTTTGAAATTACAACAAGCATTTCCTTTCTTTTATTAGTAAAAGGAAAGAATGGAAGGGAAAGGGAGGTATAATAATGAACTTGTCCCATTTCCTTCATTATCAGAAGAGGGGAAAAAGACTCACACCACATCTTGATTATGATAACCACAAATAGAACTATTTTTCTCTTTACTACTTGAACCTCTTGATAGAGAGTTTTCCTTTGGAACTGAGAGGAGAAATAAATCCACCAAAGAGCAAGGTGATAAATTTACACCTTTAGCTTAAAATCCTGCACACATGGATTATAATCCAAATGTAAGGAGAAGACTCAAAGAGTATCCCATTGATAAGTTGGTCTTTCAACTTAGCAATACCATTAAGTAGTCCATCATGACAAAACTAAGGAATAAGCAAGTTCTAATTTTGGGAATGAAGATCTAAGTACTCCTTCAAAAAGAGTCAAGTTCCAACCACAACAAAGAATTGAATTTTCTAAATATGATAGAGCAAGGGAGGCTGATAAAATCCTTCATTGGATTCAGCATTTTGAGTTGTACAATGCCCATAAAGACAAGGCCAATTGAGAGAAGTTTGCTCTTGCTACATTGCATCTACAAAAGTATGCTTTAATGAAGTAGTCTTTGTTACAAATGGAAGAGAGCATATGGGCTAAGTTTGTGGAACAATTGAATGTGAAGATAGTGGGAGAGAAGGAAGGAGTCTCACTTGCGGCTTTCTCACATACACAATGGGGGAATACACACAAAGGTGGAGGCTGAAAACAGTTTTTCTCTTCTTAGTTGTGTAAGCCAAAAGAACTCTAGTACAAAGAAATAGAAGAACCCTATATGTGGGTCTCAAACCAAACTCAGCTAACTAAGGTGGCATACTAACTGAGCCATGAACTAGAGTACATAAGGATAGATGTCATCCAGTTATTATTCATGGGCGGTGTACTAACCGCATCTGCAGCTAACAAGTCAGTGACATAAGTGCACAATGGTCACCCTGGCATATCACGAGTGGAGCTCGATATCTCAACACTCCCCCTCGAGCTCAATCCCAATTCCTGCACACCAAGCAGGTCTTTGAATCTGCGCAACTTCTCTGCGCCCAATGCCTTCATGAATATGTCAGCTACCTGATTCTCTGTGCTGACATAAACTAGATCAATAAGACCTAGTAAAACCTTCTCCCACACATAGTGATAATGCACCTCAATGTGCTTTGTTCTAGCATGATAGACTGGGTTATTTGCCAAGTATATACTGCTCATGTTGTCACAATAAATGACAACTGGACCATCTGTAGATTGATGCATATCATAAAGTAGCTTATGCAACCAAGCTACCTCACATGCAGCCATTGCTGCACCCCTGTACTCAGCCTCTGTGCTTGACAAGGCAACTGTAGGCTGTTTCTTGCTGCTCCAAGTGACTGCAACACTCCCAAAAGTGAACACATATCCACTGGTAGATCGTTTATCAGAAATACTACTAGCCCAATTAGCATCAGTGTATCCATGCAAACTGTATCTGAACCCCAACCTCATAAAATAGTCCATACTGCAATGTGGACTTCACATACCTGAGTATGCGTCTAGCCACATCCAAATGCAGTTTCCTTGGAGCCTGCATAAACTGACTTACCAATCCAACAGCATAGCTCAAATCTGGCCTGGTAATAGTCATATAAATCAAACTTCCTACTATGCGTCTGTACATAGTAGGGTCTTCCAGAAGCTCACCTGCATTTGCGCTCAGCTTCACATTCTGCTCCAAAGAAACTGAAATAGGCTTACAGCCTGTCATCCCATATTTGGATAGCATGTCCAATCCATACTGCCTCTGCAAGAGTTGTATCCCACTTGGTGATCTAATCACCTTAATGCCCAAGAAATAACGCAGCTCTCCCAAATCCTTCATCTCAAACTTCTGCTTCAATAGCATTTTCACATGAAGGATATCTTCATCACTATCACCTGTGATGATCAAATCATCAACATAAATGACAAGCAGCATAATACCTTTCTCTGTTTTTCTCACATAAAGTGAGAAATCTGCCTTGGAAATTTGAAAGCCAATAGTGACAAGATACTGTCCTATCTTGTCAGACCATGCTCTAGGTGCTTGCTTCAAGCCATACAAGGCTTTCTTCAACTTGCAAACAAACTCAGGATGAATAGCATGAACATAACCTGGTGGCTGCTCCATAAAGACCTCTTCTTGCAAATCACCATGCAAAAAGGCATTCTTTACATCCATCTGATGTAAAGACCATCCCTTTGATGCAGCCATAGCAATGACTACTCTTATGGTTGCCATCCTTGCAACCGAACTGAATGTTTCTTCATAATCAATGCCATATGTCTGTGCATACCCCTTGACAACTAATCTTGCCTTGTATCTGTTCACAGAATCATCTACATTGTGCTTCACCTTATAAACCCACTTACAGCCAATTGCATTCTTGTCTTTAGGCAAAGGCACCAATTCCCATGTAACATTTGCTTCCAAGGCATCCATTTCTTCATCCATGGCTTTCTTCCATTTGTCTTTTCCCATGGCTTGCTCAAAAGAAGTGGGTTCTAATTCCTGTATCACTTTGACCATATAGGCATAGTGAGTGGTTGTAAATCCATCATATTTCAGCCTATCCACAGGATACCTAGCTCTAGTAGACCTGCGCAAAGTAGGCTCACTTCCAGGTGCTCTCAAAACATCCCGGGTCTTCCTTACTCCAGGTGTAACAACAGAAGGAATACCCAACTCATCATCAATGCTCTGTTCTGAGCCACTGGATTCACCATCCACATAAGAGTGACCTACATTCACATCAAACATGGGCTGATCTACCTTCTCTTTTCCTTTTCGTGATACCTATATACCACTATCTACATTGCTTTGAGGAGATTCTCCTGATCTCAATCTGCATATCCATGGCGAAGTATGTGAACCACTGCTAGAGGACACTACAAGTCCACCAATATTTTGTGATTGCTGCTGTGAATTTTGTGCAGCATTACCATTTTGTGCATCTATATCATCAATCACATTTATTGGTTTATACCAACTGCTCATCTCATAAAAAACAACATCTCTGCTCACTGTAAACTTACAAGTAGAAAGGTCATAGCATTTATACCCTTTCTGCTGTAGAGAATAACCAATAAAGATGCACTTCTCAGCTTTTGGGTCCAACTTGGACCTCAACTCATCTGGCACATGAACATAGGCAATGCAACCAAAAATTTTCAAATGAGAAATATCTGGTTTCCTACCAGTATACATCTCCTCTGGTGTCATGCCATGTATTGCTACAGTGGGAGTCCTGTTCATTATGTAAACTGCTGTAGCAACTGCTTCAGCCCAATAATAATCTGGTAGGTCTTTTTCATTTAGCATGGCCCGAGATACCTCTCCAATATGCCTGTTTTCTGCAAGTCCATTTTGCTGTGGGGTATGACTGCATGAATATTGTTGTTTTATGCCATGCTCCTGCAGGAACCTTGCAAACTCATTTGAGAGGTACTCTCCCCCTCCATCTGACCTTAGGCATTTTATTTGCAGGCCTGTTTCTTTTTCAACCATAGCTTTAAAAGCTTTGAAATGCCCAAACACTTCACTTTTCTTTTTCATAAAATGCACCCAAACTTTTCTACTGTAGTCATCAATAAAAGTGACAAAATAATGATAGCCTCCAATAGATGCAGCTTTAGTAGTCCACACCTCAGAGTGGATTAATTCCAATGGTACTCTCTTGAACATGTCTAGGAAATGGTTTCCTTGCCTGTTTTCCAAATTGATAGACTTCACATAACTTATGCATTTCTGCAACCTTGAATTTAGGCAATCCTGCAACGATGTTTTGGGCTTGCATTGATTTAAGTCACTGTACATTAACATGACCAATGCGTTTATGCCAGATATCAATATCTGCAACTACACGGTCCCATATGCAAACATTGCTGCACTCAATTCAGGCATGTCCGCATCTAACGTAAACATCCTGCCCTTCTTCTTTCCTTTTGCTATCAAGCGACCGTTATTTTTCATATCCTCAACAAAGCATCCATGAGGATTAAATCTAACCTACAAGCCTTGCTCAACCATTTGACCAACAGAAAGTAGGTTCTTGGTGATATTCGGGACATGAAATACATCGGACATGTATTTCTTTTTCCCATCCTGCATAGACAAAGGAATTTTACCAATCTGCACAATAGGATGTGTAGTATCATCACCAGTCTCCACAAATCCTGGTCTTTCCATTTTCCTTGCATCCTGCATCCATTCTGCATGACCTGTCATGTGGTTTGACGCACCTGAGTCACACATCATTGCTTTCTTCTACACTTGTCATAGAATTGGTCATGTGTTGCACCATAAACAGATGCTCATTTCTGTCATCACCCTGTCTACTAGAAGATGCATAATTCCCTTGCTGCAATTTTCCATTCATGATGTCATTCTGCTTTTTATAGTAGTCTTTAGCCATAAGACCCATTTTACCATAGTAGTAGCATTCAACATTGCTGTTTGCATTTGGCCTCTCTGCCATACACCACGACCTCTTTGGCTCCCCCTGCCTCTAGAGTTACCACGTCCTCCTCCAAAGGACTGGTTTTCTTGAGTTTGCTGCATATTTTGATTTCTACCACGGCCTCCAAATCGGCCTCCTCTACCTCTGCCTCTACCTCTTCCAGCATTTGAGTAGAAATTTGAGTAGAAGACAGTTTCTTTTCAAGTTCCTCCTGAAGAAGATGCACCACCATTTCTCTGCTCTTCAGAAATTAGAAGACCAAACAGCTCCTCAAAATCAAGAAATTTTTCACGGACGGCAATGGATGTCCGGAACTATGCATAATCCTTTCCTAGACCATTCAAGGTCATAGAAACCAAATCATCATCTTCCACTAGCGGCCCAATGGAAGCAAGTGCATCTGCAATTTTCTTCACCTTCATGTGGTAGTCATTGATGCTCATATTTTCTCTCTGCACATTGTGCAACTCCTGCTTGAGCTGCATTTTCCTGGCTTGCATATTTGTGCTGTACATTTTTGCCAAGGTATCCCATGCCTCCTTTGGCATACTTGCATCCTGAATATGCACAATCATAGAATCCAAAATACTGATAGACAGCCAGTACATAACTTTTCTGGCTCTCTCATGCCATCCTTTAAATGCCTGCATTTCCTGTTTATGGGGAACATTAGGAAGAACTGGTTCTTCTTCATTTCCTGTAATGAACTCCCAATAGCCTTTTCCCATAAGGAAATTCGTCATTCTAAACTTCCATGCTTGGAAGTTGTTCTTGTCAAGCTTTTCAGTGACAATCTGTGAAAGAGAATCAGACGCCATTACACAACACTGCAAAATATTCTGTTACTGCAATAAACACAGCTTCTGTCTCACACGGGCAAATCTACAAAACTGATGAAAGTGGTATTTGACCACACGGTCACTTCCTAGTGACAATTTTGCATCAACAGGCAATAAGGATGATTCTGTAACTCCCAGTATCTCTGCGCACAGGCATATGATGCAATTTCTGTGGTAACTTTTCACCGACCTTCAGAGCAGTGGTCGCACAGCAAAAACATGGCCTTTTTCTCAGTGCTTGCGAAGAACTTCCGCCTCCAAAACGGCAGGCCCCAAAATGGCCTCGAATCAGAAAAATAAAGTCACCCAGGGCTTTGCCTCTGCCCGTAGCATATATTGCCCTCTCGCCACACCACGAAGGGCATCTCAATTTGAGACAAAGCACTCTCGCACTTTCTGATTATGCTACCTGCAGAGATTTGCTCCCAAACTCAAAAAAGGAAAGCAACACTGATCCTCTTACTAGAACACCGCGAACTTGGTTTGCTTTCTTGAGCTCCTTACCATGAACCAGGCTCTGATACCATGTGAAGATAGTGGGAGAGAAGGAAGGAGTCTCACTTGTGGCTTTCTCACATACACAATGGGGGAATACACACAAAGATGGAGGCTGAAAACAGTTTTTCTCTTCTTAGTTGTGTAAGCCAAAAGAACTCTAGTACAAAGAAATAGAAGAACCCTATATGTGGGTCTCAAACCAAACTCAGCTAACTAAGGTAGCATACTAACTGAGCCACGAACTAGAGTACATAAGGATAGCTGTCATCCCACTATTATTCATGGGCGGTGTACCAACCGCATCTACAGCTAACAAGTCGGTGACATAAATGCACAACGGTCACCCTGGCATATCACGAGTGGAGCTCGATATCTCAACATTGAAAACCACTCTCATGCCTCCAAGGCATGAATAGAACTTGACTTTCCATTGGGAAAGATTTAGGCAATTTTACAATGAGAGTAATGCTGAATTTGCAGCATTGGTTTTGGAAAATCTCTTTATAGTTATTTGAAAAGCAGGAGGAAGATAGAAGAAAGAAATATTTAGCATCTCTAATATCGAAAGTGAGGTATGAGGTTGAAATGTTCAACCCAACCACTTTTAGTGACCTCACTAAATGGCTCAAATAGAAGAAAGGAAGTTGAACCTTGGAAAGCCCTTCAATAAGGGAAAGGGAAAGGCTATTGTATAGAATGTAAATAGCTAGTGATATCCTAGATGGGTGCCAATTTCTTCTATAATTGATGAAGAAAAGAAGAGGCTAATTCAGGAAGGAAAATGTTTTGGATGTAAGAAACATAAGCTAGGGCATGTATGGCATAAGTGTCCTATTTGCTCGGCTAAAATATCTAAGACAAATCCAATCAAAGGGAAAGATTAATCATCAAGTCAGGATAGTGAGTTTCTCCCTCCTCAGCCTAGAAATATACTATAATTGTCGAGCCATGAATGAATGCTATCCACTCAACCAACACCTCTTGGACCTCATAATTTTTTCAAGGTGTATGAGTATGTGATTAGATAGATAATATTATCATATTTCTTGTAGAGAATAGATAGAGAAGGAAAGAGGCTCAAACCACCCTAGCAATATGGCAACTCCACAAACAATGCTTGCATGATTCCTGGACATGAGCTGACACTTCATGCATAAGGAAGACTTGCCCATCTATTGAAACCAAGAGCCAACTTGGATGCCTCTATGAATGTTGAGCCCAATAAATTATCAAACCTTCTTGGCCTTAAAAGTAAGACCAAAAGAGATGGTGCTCTAAGATCTCCTATGCGTTCCAATGCTGAATAGCTATGGGTAATTGGTCCACTATTCTCTCTTGAATCCTTCAGGAATACTAAAGAATAAAACTAGACAATTTGATGTGATAGGAGCCAGCTAAGACCATTCCCCTGCAACCTAATCCAACTTGGTGAGAGGTCTCCCCTAAAAGGTCCAACGTATCCAATCCTCTGCCAATATACATGCTTTTGATCCATTGGTTGTGCCAATGTGAGACTATGAGATGTGTTTGAAGGAAAATATAAGAAACGTGCCGGTCCTCTCACACCTAAACATGTACCCTACTCATTAAAGCTCCCAAACCATCTGAACTCTATTGAAGCGTGGCGAGGATCTGTGAGAGTCCCCCTCTCCAAGCATGTGGAATGGCTCTCATAATCTGAAGTCTAGTACCAACAACCTGGGATAGAGGTCCATATCTTTAAATAATCATCTCCTCTGTAATATCACGTCCTCCACTAAACCAGTAGCGGCAATCTTAGCCAACCCCTTTGAATGCCACTGTGCCAATCTAGATTGCTGCTCAATGTTAAGAATAGTACCCTAGTACCACACTAGCGGGTTATGGAAAAGTGGTTGTCTTGCTAACTGAACCCATCACCAATCCTAGACAACCCCTCTTAAAGTCATGCTTACACAAAAGCGTATTTCTAGTCGAATAACTTAATAAACTTAAAATTTTAAAACTTTTATTGGGTGAGGATGAGGCCCCTCCCCCCAATTGGGTAAACACAATTGTATTTTTTTATATTCAATGATGCTTAGGCTCACTACCAATGGCAGTAAAACTCTTTGGACAAAACCTTCTCTGGGAAATCTAGAGTTCTAGACCGAGATTCAAATATAGGAGTATTATAATCATCTTCCATTCCCAACTAGGACTCAAATATACTATTGATTGAGGATCATCTAAGAAAGTAACCACTAGGAGCCCTTTTCCCGATATCTTAGTGTAGAAACCTTAGACTTTGGAAATATCAATCTTTTCAACATGGAGAAACCCTACCTATCTAAAGATTTTTTTATATACAGCTTACAGATAAACTCAAACACCTTCAAGATCAACCAAAAGCAAAAAAAGATTTTGAAACAAGGGAAAAAGAAATAGCTCAATCATCAATTGCACCTTATAGACTAAAGTTTGGCTGCTGTGGAGAGAGTAGGTGCTACTAGAGAGAGAAGGCATATAGAGAGAGAGAACATCTAGAGAGAGAAAGTGTCTAGAGCGAGAAAGCATCTAGAGAGAGAAATCATCTAGAGAGGGAAAATGAAACCTAAAAATAAAGAAGCAATTGGTCATAATAGAATACCCCATTTAATCAAGATTTACGCATAGGTGAGAGGTTGAAATAGGGAGCTCTACAACAATATGGTTAAGAGACACCAAGAAAAAATAAGCAAGAGGATAGCGAGAAATAGTGCGATAAATAGCAACAAGAGAGGCGAGAGGAATAATTGTTGTGTAGCAATAGGAAGATTGGGTGAAATAGGTGATGGATGGGCAGCAGGAGCAGGCTAAAAGATAGGCGATATATAGCAAGAGAGAAGCAAGAGAGGTAGACGATGGATGGCGGGAGTGGTTGAAGTGCAAGGCTAGTTAGGAGTAGGATCTGAAGCTTTGAATGAATCCCAGAAGAAGGACGACCCTTTATTTGTAGGAGAGCTAGTGGAAAATGCCAGGTTTAAAATAGGGAAGAAGCTTGGGAGAGAAACAAGATAAATTGGACACCCAGTTAGCTTGAGGAAAAAGCTAGGCACCTAGCTGGCTTGAGGGGAACATAGTACTTTTAATAATTTAATAAAATTAATTTTATTCTGAACCACTCTACCCATGTGCAACATTAATTAATCTATGGCTTAGGGCTCAATAAAACCCTAAATCTTAATTTAGATGTATCTAGCTATAGACAGCTCAGATGTCTACCAGACTAGAGCCCTCTTTTAGCTCTTGAAAAACTCTATAACCTAGATACTCACTAATTGAGCTTTGCAATTATTGACTGTGTAATCTAGATCTATTCCTCATTGACTACGCCATAGTATAACACACCAAGGCTCACCCCCAAGGCCATTGAATGTGCTAGAAGGAATGGTCGAATATGGAAACCCTTGTGGATGTGTGAAGTGTCATCAGTCTCATATAAAATGTTGGTAATTTAATAACACGTGGATGGTGATCCGATAGGATAGTCATTTGACTCGTAACTTCAGTCCACCCCATGAACTATCTTGCGACATCCTATCACTGAATGTGACTATGATATATACTGAAGATCCATGCTAAAGATAGTAACAAAAGACTATATTGAAGATGGTAAACATAGGCCACGTTGGAGATGGCAAACCAAGACCATACTAAAGATGGTAAATCATGCTGAAGGTGACTGGTCATGTTGAAGGTGATAGATCACAGTGAAGGCAATGTATCGCACTGAAGGCAATAAGAGATCTGATGTCTGAAAAGGGTCACACAGAAGGTGACACAAGTGCTATATTGGAGATAGCAATGCATAGTGATCAGCCATGAAAAGCGAGCACTCTGAACTGCTGATGAAGATGTGCACATGTTAGCAAAAGATGCCCGATCGGGATGTGAAATCCTATCACAAGAATTCAAATAGAAGAATACACACGTGTGGTCAATAAAAATGAGATCTCAAGAAAGTTAAAGTAATGATAAAAGAATATGGCAGTGAGAAAGAGCCATTATTACATTCCCTCCATCGCTGCAATCTAGTTGTCCTCAGTTGGCTAACAAGTTGGATGGGAATACTGCATTGATAACAAGCAATTTTGAATGGACGAGCAATTGAAAATGTTTATATAATAATATATAATATATAATTATTATAACAACACAGTGTGTGGGCAAGGAGGTGGCCCGCTTCCTTTCCGTAAGAGTTATAATCCAAGGGAACGGGCCCTTCCTTGAGTGCTGAGATAACGTCGAGAATATTAATACCGAGGATATTAGTGCTGAGATAAGTCTTGCGAATGGATAAGATATTGGCATATTACCTGAATGTTAATAGTCATAATCGTAGTCAATCACCACGAGTGGTGCACCAAAAACTCCACATTGTTGCAGGTCATCAAGCTCAAGGAGCATATACTCCAGATGATAGTGGACGCTATTAGCCATGACGAAAAAATTCATTAAAAACTAAGAATGATCACAAAACTCTCACTCAACTCAATCCTAAAGCATTGTGTTTAGGAGAGCTTGTGCTAATAATTTGATAGAGTGAGGCAAAGGACGATAGCTGCAAGCGTTTTGGTCAATTCCCGCAATGAAAGTGCAACGAACATGTTGACTCGTGCACTGTTGCATGTAAATATTGGATGTGCTTCAGCTCTTCGAACAAAAACACAATTGAATCTCGTTCCGCTTAACACAATTGAACAGGATGTAAAAGATGCAAATGTACCTAGTGAATAGAAATTGTTACAAAAAACTTACAATCCCAAAGCCACAATTGCTTTTGATTGTGTGCTTTTGACTGTGTGGATGTGTATTGCAAAGGTAGGTCGTTACTACCTTTTTGAAAAGCCAATATTTGAGGCACTCAGACACCGCGAGAGGATACTTTGAGCACGGAGACATGAGTAGACTTTTTCCTTGGCTGATCCCTCTCAGAGCTCTATCACAGAGTTTTTCCAGCCATATCACATGGACACCCACGGGATGAGGCCTCGACATGACCGTGACCCAGAGCCTGTGGCCCGACAGCTCAGAGACACACAGATCACACTTGGGGACGTCCCCTCCACATTTAGAGTCGAGCCCCGCCTGACGGGGGTCATAGTAGCCCTGGTTAGACGCAGAGCTATGACCAAGAGACATGCCAGGGCTGCACCTTTGAGTGGCCAACAACACTCTATCGCTAATTTCATGCCCCCATCGCCTCATCCACCCGGATGTCTTGATGGTGATGATGATGATGATGATGATGATGATGATGATGATGATGAGATAGTCGACTACCAACATGACATGACTATGTAGTACTTACGATTTAGTACTGACATTTTGCATTTTTTGCATTTGCATTGGTGTGGATGCTCGTTTAGTAGCTCCACCACCACAACTCGTTTGTACCAAGTTTTTCACAGTCTCATAGACCCATTGGTCTTTTGAAGACTTTAATAAACTCTTTCTTTCTTTCTTTCTTTCTTTCTCCTCAGCTCCATCCGCTAGGCCAAAGCTTGCCAAGACCTCCACCACCCCATCAATTACCTCCTCATCCAACACCTCCAAATTCTGATTCCATCACCATTGCCCCCACAGACCAGCACAACAGCATGTACGACCCCTTGTAGATTGGACACATTGAGCCTCATCCACCTCAATATGGAACCTTCCTTCACCGAGTCCTTGTGGTGCAGAAATTGCACTCCTCCATGGACAAATCCACCGAGAGGAAGAGCTTGTCCACAATGCCAAAGCTGAGGCAAACGATACCCCAAAAGCAAGATGCAACAAATGAGAATTGTTCTTAGCAACAAGGCAATATCAATTACACAATTTTGTGTGGGATTAAGCTTTCAGAGAAATCGTTCTCATCTAGAATTCGTTGTTAAGGATTGTTGAAGAAGCGCTTATTGTCGTCGGGAGGGTATGATCAATGAATCTCTGATGAAGGAACAAAATCTTTCCAAATGTTTGTTTTTTTCCATGGAGCCACATTTTTAGCCACCAAGCTGCCAAATTGAATAGACACACAAGTGCCATCAAACAGAATCACCGTACAAAGGAAAACCCTCACAGTTCCATACTACAGGTTTATTAAAGTTTTTTTAATTATTAAAGTGTTATGCTTCCCCCTCAAGCCACCTAGGTGCCTAGCTTCTTCCTTAAGCTAACCGGGCACCTAATTTATCATGTTTCTCTCCCAAGCTTTTTCCTATTTTTATCCTTGCTTTTTCACTAGCTCTCCTACAAATGAAGGGCCAGCCTTCTTTTGGGATTCCTTCAGAGCTTGAGCTCCTACTCCTCCCTAGCCTTTACACTTCAACCGCTCTTGCCTTCCATCGCCTACCTCTCTTGCTTCTCTCTTGATGTCCATTGCCTATCTTTTAGCTTGCTCCTGTTGCCCACCAATCGCCTATTTCACCTGCTCCTCCTGTTGCCGCACATCACTTATTCCTCCCGCCTCTCTTGTTTTTGTTCATCGCACTATTTCCACCCATCCTCTCGTTGATTTTTTTGTTGTCGTCTCTTAACCCTATTGTTTTGCAGACTTGAGCTCCCTACTTTAGCCTTTCTGTTATGTGTAAATCTTGATCAAATTGTGTATTCTATTCTGACCAATTGCTTCTTTATTTTCAAGTTTTATTTTCTCTCTAGATGATTTCTCTCTCTAGATGCTTTCTCTCTCTGGATGCCTTGTCTCTCTAGCAGAACCTTCTCTTTTTAGCAGCTAGACTTTATTCTATAAGGTGCAGTTGATGGTTGAGCTATTTCTTTTTCCCTTTTTTCAAAATTATTTTTCGCTTTTAGTTGATCTTGAAGGTAAATGGTTTTATCTATAAGCTATTTAAAAAAAAATCTTCAGACAATTAGGGTTTTTCTATGTTGAAAAGATTGATATTTCCAAAGTCTAAGGTTTCTATACTAACCCTAACGGTAGAATTTGAGTTTCCTATGTTTAGGGATAAGGAGGACCAAGACCATTTTTGTGGCTCTCTCCACTTGGTATCGGGCCAAGGGTTGCCAGTGGTTACTTTCTTGGATGATCCTCAATCATATGTATATTTGAGTCCCCATTTGGAAAGGAAGATGATTGTAATAGTACTATAATTGAGCCTTGGTCTAAAACTCTAGATTTGCTAGAGAGGGTTTTGTCCAAAGATCTACACTACCATTGTAGTGAGGCTAAGCATCATTGAATATATAAAAATTGGGGGGAGGGACCTCGTCCTCACCCAATAGGGTGCCGGTGTACTTGTCTCTATGTCTTTTATCTTTTTTCACTTTTTGGATGTATGTGGTTTGAATGCATTTAAAGTTGTGGTACTTTTATGTAGAATTAGATAAGTTCTAAAATTCTAAGTTTATTAAGTTGTTCGACTGGAAATCATGCTTCCGTGTAAGTGCGACTCTAACAACTACAAACACAACATCATACATGCATCACAACTCTTCTGATGCTTCTAGTGGAGACTGTGGCAACTCTTCCGATGCTTCCAATGGAGGTTGTGGTGCTCTAGATGTACACTTAGTCTTCTATAGTATGTAGTGCTTTCGGAGTAGACTCAATATCCTCTTCCTTAAATGCAAGCGGAGGCTATGGCAACTCTTTTGATGCTTCCAGTGGAGACTGTGGTGCTGTAGGTGTACACTGAGTCTCTACTTCTGTAGTGTGCAGTGCTTTCATAGTAGACTCAGTCTCCTCTTCCTTAAATGCAAGCTCTGATATTGCTTCAATTGCACGTTGTATTCTAATGGCAGTAAGTAGATCTCGAATGATTTCAGCCCTAAACAATTGTATATCCTCCTCTGAATATTTGAGCTCCAAAGAGTCTTCTGATGAGATCTGTGGCTTAAGTGAGAAAATTTCTTTAAAAATCAACATGCAATTGTAGGCAACTCTCCACCCACAACTATGCCCATCTTCTTGCTCTACTACTAAATTCTTTTGGAAGTCTACCAAGTCTTTGTACTGTCCTATTTCTCTGATAGCAGATACCAACTTCTCAATTGACGTGCTCATCATGACATATTAAAAAAACTTAGTGTGTCTATTACATAAGGTACATAATATAGAAGTAACAACAGATTAATAGAATACTTACATTTGCACTGAGCCATGGAAGCCTACAATTGAGTTAACAAACCAATAATAGTTGTCCTCAAGGTCCCAAACCATCAGACTGCAATGTTCCCTACACGAATAATTAAGAACCATTATTATTTAACACAATGTTGTTAGTATAAGATGAAAATAAAGGTTGCCATGGTACTTACATCTCCTGATATGCCATAAATAGGACTCGCATGCCATGTAAGTATAAAGGCTGTAACCATTTACAAACATCGGCTATCGTCTTTCTATTATCACTAAGTATAGGAGAAAGGAGGGAATCCAACATATACACATGCTTTTGTACGGCTCTACCAAATCATGAGATAACTATACTACACCAACAAATAAATGAATATTAGCTTATTAGATTTAATCAAAATATTGAATTATCAAGCAGAGAAAAAGTTTGTATCAAACCTGAGAATGGCCATCATAACGTTGTTATTGACCTCATTTGAAGCTCTAGAGAGGATTGAAATTTCCTCTCCCCCAAATTCAAGATACTGAGTCTATGTTGAATCATAACCCTAACATTAAAAGAGCTTCCTAATGATTCCAATGAAGCCATGTTTGTAGAGTTGAGGTCTTCTATCCCCTTTGACTCTTTGACGGCATTCATTTCGTACTCCTCTGAGCCATTATCATCTATTTGCCTTGTGGGAGGGTCCATAATGTCGCCCTTAATGATTGCTCGAATGGTACATGTTATAAATGCATAGAGATGCAAATCTGTATATGTTGATAGTGTTGTGTCATTTTGTATCTCAAAAATTTGACCAAGTACCAAAAAGCAATTGTAGCCCACCCTCCATCCACAATTATAGATGTGGCTATTCTCTTGATGACCTGACATGTTATATACTCTATTTGTTGTGCCAAGTCACATTGCTGCATTACTATGTCGATAGCACCTACTAACTTTTGAGCTGATCTGCACATCAAAACATATAACAACAGTGAATATGTGCATTGCATATCAATCTACATGTCAAGAAGTGACAATAAGTGTAGTCTATTCTTACTCTAACATAGTGCCATGGACGGATGTCATTGAGTTGGCAAAGAAGCACTTCTTCGCAAAGATGTCCACGACTACCAGACCCCAATGTGAGCTGCATTATCAATAAAGAATAAATACTATGTTTGAGACAATTCTAGCAATGCAATAGAAAAAACAAGTAGGGTTTGATGCTTACTTTTCATAATATGCTGTAAAAATAACTCGTGCGTCATTCATAGGAACGTGCTTCAATCACTTGCAAACATCCTCTATGGTTTCTTCTTTGTTGCTAAGCACTTCTGAAATACGAGGATCGAGCATATATGAAATGCTTTGTATATTTTGCAGATAATTTGCTATAACATTACTATATTAAGAAAAAAAGTATTAGCTTATTGGGTTTAATCAAAATAAGCAAAGTGTAAAGCCAAGGAAAAGGCTGCATCAAACCTGAGGATGGTTGTAATGACTTTGACATTAACCTCTTTCTTAGGATTCAAGACGATTGAAATCTCTTCTTTACCAAATTTAAAAAAATGAGGTTGTTGTCGAATTAACAACATAGCAGTGAATGAACTTCCAATCTGCTCCAATAGATTCATATTTTCATGACTCATCTTATTGAGAGAGTAGTCTACATCATATTCTTCTTCACTTGCTATCTCTTCTACATCCTCCTTATGCTATAAAAATATAAAAAAGTTATGCGATGTACACATCCCAAATAAAGGCTTAAACAAGCAGATAAGGTTTCATACATGCTTTCATTAGAGTGAGTCTCTCCTCAGCTTGGAGCAAAAATTTTAAAAGTAAGGTTTCATACATGCTTTCATTAGAGTGAGTCTCTCCTCCTCTTGGAGGAAAAATTTAAAAAGTTATGAGATTTACACATCCCAAATAAAAATAAAGGTTTAAATAATCATAGAAGTATAAAGGTAGCATGCTTTCATTAGACTTAGTCTCTTCTCCTCTTGGAGGAAAATATAAAAAATTTATGAGATTTACACATCCCAATTAAAGGCTTGAATAAGCATACAAGTATAAAGATAAGGTTTTATCCATGCTGCAATGTAGTCATATTTTCAGGTTGTTTCCCAATGATGGTAGTAATTAGACGCTGAATACTCTCAGCCTAAAATGCTAGCAAATCAGCTTCTGTATATGATTCCATTTTGACTGGTAACTCCAAATCAAAAATCTCTCTAAGAAACAACATGCAGTTGTAGGCAACTCTCCACCCACAGCTGTGCCCATCTTTTTGCTCCACTGGCAAATGTCTTTTGAATTCTACTTGGTCTTGTTGCTCCGTGGTTGTTTTGATAGCAAATACTAGCCAATATGCAGCACTGTCCATCATGACATATTAAATATATTAATATGTCATGATCATAAGATACAAAATAAGAAAGTATCAAAAATATTAAGAGAATAATTACATTGGGGAGTTGGCATGATAGCCTTCCATTGAATTCACAAACCACAAACGGTTGAGTTCAAGGTCCTAGATGATCAGACTCCAATGTGAGCTACACGACCAAAATAAAAATGATTATTGTTTTACACAAACTTGCCAAAGAAATAGTAAAAATAAGGTTAGAGTTGATACTTACGCCTCATGATAAGGCATAAAGATGACTCTCACCCCATCTATTTTCAAAGGGCTTAACCAGGTATAAACATCTTCTATAGTCTTTTGAGGAGAGCTAAGAATAGAAGAAAGGAGAGCATCGAGCATGTAGATACGATGCTGCACTGCATTAGGAAGCTGAGAAATAACTACACTGCACCCCATCTAAATTCAAAGGGCTTAACCAGGTATAAACATCTTTTATAGTCTTTTGAGGAGAGCTAAGAATAGAAAAAAGGAGAGCATCGAGCATGTAGACACGATGCTGCACTGCACTAGGAAGCTGAGAAATAACTACACTGCACCAAGAAATAAACAAACGTTAGCTCATAGAATTGATTTGCATTCTGCACTAGGAAACTGATATATAACTACACTGTAAATAAATAAACAAATGTTAGCTCATTGAAGTAGCAACAAATAAACAAATGTTACCTGAGAATGGCCAAGATAACATTGTCATTAACCTCTTTTAAAGGATTGGAGAGGATTGTAACCTCCTCTCTACCAAAGCTTAAATACTGAGGTTCTCGTTTCAAAACGATCCTAACTTCAAATGAGCTCTCCATTTTATCCAATGCAGCTAAATTTGCAAAATGGGTCTCTGTCATAGCTTGTATTCTATGTTTGGGGTCATTTTGCTTTTCCATGGTGTCTTTAAAGCTCTTGTGCTCATGGGATTCTTCAATCAATTTTAGAGGTGGTTGCATTGTTGAAGTAGAAGGGAGTGCCTCCATATTGAATTCATCCATTTCTTCTCCCTCTATTGCCTGTATACAAATATGAGAGATTAGATTCATTATCTTTAAATTTAAATCTTATTTAAAAAATTGTATTTAGTTGAGAAATAGAGAGTTCATACTGCTAAGTATTGTCATAGTGGCCTTTTTTCATAACCCTGCGAGCCATAATGATCAAAGAAGGCATCATCATGTTTGTCTTCATCCACCAACCTCTCTGTGAACGGGTCATGTAAGTCTATCTTTTCATCATCATCAACTGGGACATTATGATCTTCAAGGTAATCATCCATGTCATCAGTGTCCTTGTGGTCTATCTCTTTTTCGTAGCCTGTGGTTAGATTTGCTTGAAGCTGAAAATAAGCCATGAAATGCTTATTTTCAATAATATTTGTGGAGTTGCCTTTTCTGAGGAGATCCTCAAATAAATATCCCATCCTACACAAGGTGACCTCCCAACCTACCGGTAGCAAATTCTCCATCATGGTAAGCAAGAGACTCCCACTTTTTGCAGGACTTCCATAGTTGTTTTTTTGATAATGTATGGACCTGGGAATATCTTGCTCTTCTAGCATCAATCTCAAATTATTTGAATTCCCTCTTATGTTCTTTTGTAAGGAGTGATCAGGGTTGGGACTCCGCATACACAAAAAGAATGATTCAAGAGATTGAATCGCTATGCCACATTCTCTCTTGCCTCTCTTTGCTGCGTAAACACCACTATAGATCTTCAAATCTGATGAATATGCTCACTCTAGAGTAACCTACATGGCTTCTTTGTCTTTTTTATCAATAAAAATGACAATGTTGCAAATTGCCACTTTGCTAATGGTGGTATGTACTATTCTATCAATGAAGTTATGGATATCATCGCTAGAAACTTCATTGATAAAGAATAGTTGTGGCTTATCCCATGCTGACTCATTCTTAAAGAAGTCATCTTCTGAGACTCCCCTGAAGTTCACAAGCTTTCCAGACTCTGCCATAACCTCTACATTGAATTGAAAGCTTTGGTGCATATCTGTCGGCGTCCTTATCTCGCTGATTAATCTTTCCACATATGCAACCACCTGTTGTGGGATTTCTTTTCTCATATAAGAGGTTACTATTTCTGACCCATCTTCATCCTTTTTAATCCACATGTTTGCCCATAGCTTTACCTTGGGTGTTGACAAAGAAGCTATATGCTTCACCACATTATAGTCAATGTTATAATGAGTAAGTGGAATTTGTTTCTCTAACAGCAAATACTTAATGGCACTATGCACTTCACCACGCCTCACCTGTACATTGATGCATTCTTCCATGCAGTGGTCTTTGTCTTTTTTTCCAAAAAACCATTCTTTCTTTAAAATTTTTTGTGCTGCCATGGATGCATACTTGTCAGGTAAGTACTTTATAGGCCTCCACATCCTTGCCGTCAACTCCTTCTTATCCATTACCTTTGACTTTCCGGAGATAAACAAAGGAGCTTCATAGGTCAACTATCCACGCTCATAAGCAATGCACGTTTCAAGCATCTCATTGAACACTTCAACAGGACGAAATATGATAGAAGTGTAGTCGGCATATCTGTCCCTCACCACCTTCTCACCACCTTGAGGCTTGTCATACTTTCTTCTTACTCTTGAGTTTCCCTAGGCACAACTGCACTCAAAGAAGTATAGAAGTTCGTGAGTGTGTCGGCGTCTGCTTTTGTGAACTTTCACTTCAAATCAGGATTTGGAGAACCAAATGTTGTCCATATAACCCTTGCCTTCTGTAAGACCTCTGATGTTGAGGAGATCTTATGCTTTCCATGGACATAATGATTAAGTCTTTCGGACTCAATCAAATACTTGATCTCATGCTTGAATATACAGATTGTTGTAGGATAATAATGGAATGAACTTATCTTTGCAAATTGTTCTAAAGTGAGTCTTTTGACCTCTTTTGCTTCCTTTGCGATCTGATTACAAGCATAAGCCCAATGTTGACCATCGATGGGCTAGAATCTGCAATGAAGGAGGAATTCCTTCTTTGCTTCCTTTAGCATATTCTCACCTTGTGCCTCTTCACCTTGTTCATGTGGAATATTTTTAAGAGTGTCTTTAAAGAATCGACTGAAGGTTTCCTCGAAATGTGTAGGCCCTGTAAATGTTATTTGATCCACAAAACTATTTTTGATTAGACAAAACATTATTGGGTGCAAGACAACATTGCTTGCCATAGGTTTCTTACCATCTCTCAAAGCCTCGTATATTTACAGTGCATAGGATATATCAAGGCTTCGGCTATTAGTAAAGACAGCTGTAGCTTCCACATCTTTGGCATTCACAAACCACGTCCTTTGACCCTAGATATATCCCACATCATCATCTGTAACTGCTTCATTAAGACGCAGATTAAGATTTTTGATTGATGTGAGTTCATCTTGATCATCTTCAGTCTCGAGTTCTGAGTCTTCTTTATCTTTCTCTTCTTTTAACCGTTTTTCATCCACATTATCTCTCTCTACAGTGGGACGATGCCTTTTTTTACTCCTTAGAACTGTGGCTCTTGCAGTACTAGCCTTTTGCATTTCACGTCGTGGTTTGCTAGCAAGAGCTTCTAGCATAACTGCAGTGGATCGACCTTGATCTTCTTCAAATTTTTTTAATTCCTGTGCACTCAAGGCTTGTTTTCATCATCCTTAGTTACATCCACCATTTCTTACTCTAGAAGTTTGCGCTCATGTTCTACACGTTTGTGAGAGTGTGCCTGTTCTTCTTGTCCCTGCATCGAAGTCTGAGCTTTTTGATCTCCTTCATGTGAAGATCCTTGAATATGAGGAGCATATTGTGCATCCTGAAAGTACTCAAACATTATCTTTGCATGCATCCTTTTTGCCACCACACTAGGAAATTGCTCCCAAGTATATGAAAGAGCCTCCAATGCACTTTGTAGCTCTGGAAACTTTGATGGTTGAGGAGGAGGCATCACAAAGGTCTTTGAGTCTCTCCTTGACACAACAAAATGAAGACTGCCAACTTCAGGATCTGAACTCTTTGTAAAAATATCCATAAATGTCTCTTTTGGCTCTATCATTATGCCCACTACAAGGCTTGAAGTCATATCTTCTTTGAAGAAAGTAGCATCCCATGGATCTTCAACACCATTGAACTCCCTTTTTGACATAAGTAAAAAGAGTCTCTTTTCCTTTTGATGAAGAAACTAAGCTCTTCTACCCATGTGATATCGAGTCCACCTACTAAAGCCATTGGGGCTATATTCCTTTCCTTTCAAATTCAAATTGACATCAGAAACCCATTCTCTGATCGCAGAGTCATTTAGGATAGCCCCCACATTAGTTGATTGCTCCATAATCCTATAAGAAAAGATAATGAAGAATTTAGATACATACAAGTAAAGTACAATATACAACGCTTGATACAATAAATGTGGGAAATAGCCCAAAAGGCTTTACAAGGCTTCATATGGCAATAAATGTGGGAAATAGCCTAGAAGGCTTTACAAGGCTTAAATATTTGCACAAATGTAAAAAAATTAGCCAATAAAGCTTTACAATAATATAAAATGTCATCTAGTGATAAAGCTTCAATCTTCGTGAAGACATGTAATCTGTCCATCCATTGATTTGCCCTCTAGTCATAAAGCTTCAATCTTCGTGATGACATATAATTTGTCCATCCATTGATATCTGTGCATTGATACCCAACTGATGCAATCTACCCACTAAAAACTGTTCCACTGATATCCACTTATGCAGCCCACATGATATCTACTTATGCGGCCCACTGATACTCATTAAATAGTGAATGGTCGAGATGGTCGAGTTTATTGCAAGGGGCTTCATATGACAATAAATGTAAAAAATAGCATAGAAGGATTTACAAGGTTTTTTATGACAATAAATGAGCTTAATTATTTATACAAATGCAATAAAAATAACCAATAATCATCAAGCTCCAATATGTCCCATGACATGTAATCTGTGCACTGATATATGTAATCTGTCCACTGATATCTGCTCATGCAATCTGCCCACTGATAAACTTCTTGGTAAATGGTAAAAGGTTTTATTTAATAGCATGTTATGAGTGTTAAACCGCATGTGAGCGAAGGGACTGACAACAATTAGGAACTAGTTAGAAAAATTTGAGCATGGCTTCGATTGGCAACTTGGAGAATTGTCTCTCCTCTAAGGTAATCTAATCTATGCTAAAATATGCTAAACCAACCGTCGAAGCGAAGAAAAGCAATAAATAATTTCTTTTTCTATGTTCATTTTAATGTGCTGGGGTTTAAGAGGCTTAAATATGCAAAAGAAGGGGTTTTGATGTAGAGGCTAAACCTGCATGTGAGAGAAATGAAGAACAAGTATCTAAAGAAAAGTTAACATTTTCCAATTTGAAAGATGAATATATATAAAAATATTATCAGCAAGCATTGAGAAAAGTAGAGCAGCGGCGAAAAAGAGCTAGAGGAGGGAGTGTAGCAAAATGCCAAATGCCAAATTCCATGGACCTTACATATTACAAAGTTTAAGCCACCGTGGTGACTAGAGGCCTAGTGTTCCATCCAAATAATCATAGCTACCTCCTTAATTAATCAAAATATAAGGAGGGTCCCATCCAAATAATCATGAGCCATTTTTAACCAAAGTAGCCAAATGCCAAATGCCACAGACCTTATATAAGTTCGAGCCACCGACGATCATTTTCTTCTTCTCCCTTTTTACCTGGAGGCTTGGTGTGGCATCCAAATAATCATGAGCCATTTTAAACCACTGCCTCAATTAATTAAAATTCAAGTACGCTGCTGTCCAAATTTAAGCATGAGCCATATTAATTGTGGGCCAACGTGGTGGGCTGGTAATTAACGAGTAATTAACTGCCAGCCCAGTGGAATCTTAGGTGCCACCCTAGATGCCACATTGCCACTGATGGTAGTGGCAATTAATTATGATGTGGCTGGTAATCATGAAGAAGATGCCACCGTCTTAGTAATTAAATGGTAATTTAAAGCTGTGATAATTAACTGCACTCTACTGAGCATGCAAGCCCGGTGACCGGTGTCCTATTAACTGCACTGTACTGATCATGCAAGCTCAATGGTGGTAATTGGCAGGTGAGTAATTGTAGGCCACTAATGTGGCTGGTAATTAACTGCCAGCCCGGTGGGATCACTTAGGGTGAGGGAGGAAGGAACATCTTCATGTATAGAGTCAAACTCAAGTATTGATAGCTGCAATAGTTAACTAAAATGCCTATCATGTTGTGCAGCAGAGTCTGAAATGCATGGTCTACCATACCCCCATCATAGATGACTTCATGATCCGATGGCTTGCATGCTACGACCTTGTGCATGTTTTTTGTTTCGGGTTGTTTATGCATGCAAGCTTGATATGTAGAGTATGTAATTTGCTATTTCCTAGGTCATGGATAGATCAAATGTGCCTACTTGCTAGAACTATGTACGACGAGAAAGTAGATGTTGTAGCTCAATTTGCCATTTGGGCAAAATTTACAAAAGACAAGGAGCTTGAATTGAAGTCCAAGACAGAGCCTCTAATTGCAAAGAAAAGCCTAAAGGGAGGAACCAACCCCCTTCAAGAAAGGAGCGAGAAGGGCTGAGCCTGCAACCAAGGAGCTCAAAGTAAGGAAAGAGAAAGTGACGTGAAGGGAGGAGTTGGGATCTTGAAGGGAGGAACCAATCCCCTTCAAGAAAGGAGCAAGGAGGGCCGAGCCTACAATCAGGGAGCTCAAAAATGTGACCTGCTCAAAGCAATGTGGAATCAGCCCCTGAAGGGAGGAACCAGCCCCCTTTAAGAAAGCAATGTTGAAGGAAAGGAGTCTTTGAGATGTAATCTATTGAATTATTAATGTTCTCCAAAGTTTACTTGGGCAATGTATCTAGTTTAGGATAACACTTTGCAACAATGCAATTTGTTTTATTATAGCATTGGTTGGTTGCAGCTCGGAGGTTGGTTACACACTAAGATATTAACTACCACCAGCCTAGTGGTTTGCTTCTATGAATGACATACAATTCATTCATTTAGGATTTGTGGTCAACAGCCCGATGGCTGGAATCTAACAATAGATAAAGAGAACCAACCTAAAGGGGACTGTTTTATGCATAGCACTTTGCAAAAATTTTAAGATAGGAGGGTGGTAGTGTAGGATAAGTGGTGGTTGGTTGCACACTAGGATATTAACCACCACTAGCACGATGGTTTGCTTCTATTATTATTATTACAGGATGAATGGCATACAATTTATTCGTTTAGGATTTGTGGATTAGTTATGGGATTTCATATTTCTCAATGTAAGTGCAGTTGTTAAGATATATATATATATATATATATATATATATATATACATATAATAATATATATATATGTATATGTATATATATGCAATATTAAAATATTTCCAAAGTGATTGAAGTGATGTTTTCTCAGCTATGTGACTAGATAGTGTCCTTTGATAGGCCAAGGACCATAATGTGAGATGAAAGATTTTGATTAAACTAAGTTGAAGATTTGAAATAAAGTGGTGGGATAATGCTAATGAGAGAGGAAGAGATGCTGCTATGATGATGGTAGCACTTAGTACAACAAGATAATGCTCTGAATCTGGATAGTGTCAAGACAAGGCCAAGGACTATAACATCAAACAAAAGATTTTGGATATCTGCTTACATCTATATGTCTGTATAGGGTTTGTATGTATCCAATATTATAGACAAAGTGATCGAAGTGATGTTATACAAAGCTCCAAACTGATCGAAGTGATCCAATATTATAAATATCTCCAAAGCAATCGAAGCAATGTTGTAGAAAGATCCCTAAAAGTTGCATGCTCCTTCAATACAAACTAGTGAAGGAACAACGAAGGAATAGAGATGGAAAGCCATGGTAGCAACGAAATTTTTTTAGCCTACTGTCCTACGCAAGATGAAGCCATTTTGCAATGGGTCCCGCGTTGTTTTGATTAATCATAGCATTGCTTTAGTCATTGATCCCCATGTGATTGAGAATAAAATTATTCAGTCCTATTGTCTTAGACAAGCTAAAGAGGGTGTAGAGCCCAACAAAAATAAGCAAAGGCTAGAGTAAAATGTGCGGCTAATCCATGTAATCTTACTCTGAATCAACAAAGGTTACAATTTTCAATTGATATCTTTCTTTTTTCCTGTATTCTTTCCTTTCTTTGAATGGCATGTAAGTTAATTTGAGGTTGCAAATTGAATATTGTTTTCATTTTTTAGATTGCATGCAAAACTGGAGATTGCAAACACAAAGACATAGAGTACAAATAATATAAGAAAAGACACTTTTATTATATTCATAGGAACAAAATACAAGATTGAGAAGTGCCCAAGGCACAGTACATACTATTGAGATATGGTGCCATGAGCACATAGATTAAAGGCTAAGGTATGGTATAGGAAAGAATTAAAGTAGCCACCCTAAGATGTGGACTACATGATGTGGAGATGTATCCACAAGGAGATATGTGGATCAGAGGATCCCACATGGTTGACTATTCAAAAGGCAGTCTCTATATAAGAGGCCTATCATGTATTATTGGAGTAAGAAGAAATGCACATACACTCAAGATTCTGTTTGTGAGTCTAAGCTAATCTATCTTGGAACCTAATTGACTTGAGGTACATGTCATGAGCACTTTCTTCATCATGTTTACACACAGGTTCCATCCACCTTAGAGCGCTCCATAGATCCTGAGGCATACATGTTTCTCATGGTATCAGAGCTTAGGTCTAGTGTCCTAGATTAGTTGTAGGCTTGCCTTAGGAGCACATGTTTTCTACTAGGTTAGTTTTTGTTTTAGTTGAGAGAATTCCATCCATGAAAATTTGAGATATTTTCGTTCTTGTGAGAGCTAGATCAATTTCTTTGATTGTGTATGAGAGACAGAGACATATTCATGTTCATGCCTCTTGAATGATTGTTCATATTAGAGATTTACTGAGAGATCCCTGTGTTTGAGAGAGATTTGAGAGAAAAGCTTTTGAGAGGGAGAGAGAGCCCAAATCTCTACCTACACCCACCTCTAAGCAAACGCCTCTCCAAAAAGATCTCCTCCTACTCATTGATGAGATGACATCTCAAAGTATAGCAATGGCAGTCCAAGTGCAACAACACAGAGATAGCAGCCTAGTCGACTCCTAGGAGGGAGCTCCAACACAAGGCCACTGACACAACAACCTACCAAAAGCACCTGCTGCTCCAGCTGCCCGGCAACGGCCTCTTCATGAGTTTCCTCTCATAGCGCCTCAGCAGCTCTAGCCTTGCAACATACTCTACAGCCTCAACTATCGGCTCACAGGCAAGCTTCACAACCGCCATATCTTCATCAATGACAAGCTAAGCGAGCTCAAAGCCAACGGATCTCTTGGCGGCTTTGGACTATCTCCAGCCACAATGAATGACCAGCCATCTGTGCCTAGTAGCTCCAACGCCAGTTGCCCGTGAGTAACAACGCCGTAAGCTTTGAGTAGATGAGTAGTAGCCCAGGGACTCCTTTTAGATCTCGAACACAAAGGCAACAACTCTAGCTACAGTCAACCATCTTGCACACAAGCTCTGATGCACAACTTGGCCACCATGACAGCTCCTTCAAAATCATCGACAGGGCAACCAAGCTCACAGCTCCTCAGTAGCAATGCCAATGTAGCAAATCTCTAGTCCACTGTAGGCTCCGTGCAGTAGCAACTGATTAGCTCCATTGCCATCCTTCTGTGCTGCTCTTGATCAACAACTCACCATGGAAGGCCCTACACGCCACTCCAACACACAGCTGCAACACTGCTACTAGCACGAGCAAGGCTTTGAGTTGACGCTCACATAAGCTCATGAAACCGCAGGCCCATCTACCCACTTGAACGCTTCTCCAAATGATCTACGTCGCCCATCGTAGTTCTCTCTTGTTCATAGACCAAGGTCTCAAGACCTTAGCAAAAATCCACATGGCAGGATAAAGCTTTACCATGGTAAAGTTCAGTTAAACTTGGTTAGCCAAAGTTAGTGGTTAGTGGTGTGGTCAGGTTTCATTAAACCATGAGTTCCAAGAGCTAGTTAAGTCTATGCCGCATCTACAACTAGCCACATCTTCAGGCTACCCTAGGTGCCAAGCTAGCCTTCTAGCTTCGTGACACGTGGCAGTACCTAGTCACAATAGCCCAGTTCTCTGCCACATCACCAAGTGTCACCTAAGTACATAGCCCCTACCAAGCACAATTTGGAATTCAACATATGAATCCTTGTGACACATCATCAAGCCACCTCTTCTTCACAAAAATTTTCAATAAGACATAACTTGCAATCCAGGAGGAGTTTGCATATGCTCCAAACAGGAAAAGTAATCGCCTTTTTGAGCTCTACGCACTTGTTAGATCAAAATCATTGTTAGCAATTAGACACTGCCATTGAAGCAAAACGAACCTCATGGTAAGACTTTTGCAACAAATGGAAAACTGACACATGAATGCAAAAAGCATGTCGGAAGCATGAGTGCATGAGGTGACCATAGCCCAGAACATGGCATCCACACATAAAGCATTAAGGCACATGGTAGAACAAAGCATCATGCATCAAGCTACATCAAGCAAAGAAGAGAACTTCATCGACATCAAGCATTGAGAAGCAATAACCTTGCCACCTTCAGCCCATATGTTTGTAAATCAAACTTGACCACCTCAGAGTAGCTATGAAAGCACCCAGGGGAGGTATTAACATGTAAAAACCACACTTGGCCACCTTATGTAGCAATGTATGCATTAAGGGGAGGTGATGGAATGTAAACTCACATCTAATCACCTTGCAGTAGCCAATGGATCATGGCACCAAGGGGAGGTGTTGAGATATGGTGCCATGAGCACATAGATTAAAGGCTAAGGTATGGTATAGGAAAGAATTGAAGTAGCCACCCTAAAATGTGGACTACATGATGTGGATCAAGGATATCCACAAGGAGAGATGTGGATCAGAGGATCCCACATGGTTGACCATTCAAAGGGCACTCTCGATATAAGAGGCCTATCATGTATTGTTGAGTAAGAAGAAATGCACATACACTCAAGATTCTATTTATGAGTCCAAGCTAATCTATCTTGGAACCTAATTGACTTGAGGTATATGTCATGAGCACTCTCTTCATCATGTGTGCACATAGGTTTCATGTATCTTAGAGCGCTCCATAGATCCTGAGGCACACATGTTTTCTCACATACACCATCCCTAACCATCGCCTGAGGTGCAGTACAATCCTAAGTACCCTTAGGTCTCTTGAGATGTACAATGAACTGCATATCTTTCAAAGTAATGGTACTCCTGCTCTTGTGGATGGCAGCTAACTGGACATCATCCATGAGGTCTACCAAGTACGCCTCAGCTGCATGATGTTGCAAGGCGAGGAGGGCATTTTCTAAAAAGGGCCAAGGGGCCGTCACGACCCCTCACCTGAAGAACTTGGACATAGAGCTCTGGTTGAGATCCTGCATGACCTCACGCACCACTCTAGCAAAGCTCGCCTTTAGGATAAGGAGATTGATTTACTTCTGATACTTGTAAATCTCTTGAAGTGCCACAATCCCCAATTTGAATCTATACTTCTTCACTAGAGGAGGACCCCTTTGGCCTAGACATAGAGGTGGGCTGTTGTGGTCCCCTTGGGGCTAGGTGTGGATGAGGTGGCTGACTTTCTTTTTGTGCTTGCTCTGTATGACAGAGTTGCTTGTTCTATCTTCTACTCCCTTTGTCACTCGAACTCCTCTTCAGTTTCTTCTTTGGTCTCCAACTCCTCCTCTTAGAGATGCTTCCTTTGCAGTAGAATCTTCTCCTTACCCTTTGGGCAAGGAGGGATTAGGGTGAGGGCTAGGGGGGATCACTGTCATTATCTGATGGCACCTTCTTACCCAGCTTCCTTGCATTTGATTTTTCTTGGCCATGGGGGTAGAGAGAAAGAGAGAGGGAGATGATGGGAGAGAAAGGGTGGCATGGGGGATCAAGGGCAAGTGGGAGGGGGGGTGAGAGTGTGGGAGCAGAGAGCTTATAAAATAATGAAATGAAAATGAGACCCAATTCCTTTATATAGGGCTTAAACCCTAGTTTAAAAAAATACTTGTTTTCAACATAAACTCCAAAAACATAAAATTGGTGTAACGTTGAGCTAAGAACTTAGAATTAACCTCCAACAACTCAAATTTTCCCTTTTCTATTGCAATAGTTTTGCTTTATATAAGGTCTTTAACCCTAATTATTTAAAAATTATTATTTTTCAACATAAACTCCAAAAACATAGAATTTGTGCAACCTTGCACTGAAAACTTATAATTAACATCCAACAACTTAAAACTCCTTTGGTATTACAATTCATAGCTTTATTCACTAACTTCATTGCATATCACATAACTAAAATTGTAAATAAATTCTAAAACTTATGCATGGGCATCCATATTTGAAGAGATAACATCATGAATCTCATATGAATCCACCTATCTTCGCCCTTCTCTTTGACGGGCTGCACGCCATCTTGCATGATTTTGTCTTGCATTTAATGAATTGCCTATTTTTCTTCTATGTTCAGCATTAACATCTCGCACTACCTTGGACACTAAGGACTCTTTGAATGCTAGTGTTGCAGTTGCTCTTATTTTGATACGCCTATACCAACATTGAGCCAATTGAACCATTGGGCTCATCTTAGTTCTACCACCCCCATGTTGGGTTGCTCTGTTATATACATAATGTGCTTGCCTGCGATCTTTCCATGCCCTGAGTGGATCACACTCTAATGCTTCCATAATGCCATGCCATGTATGGTGCATGTGTTAGATATCAATGCTCCACTCTCATGTAACTATGCGGGAACTAGCTAACTCTACTTGTAAGCCCCCCATATGAGGAGAAGGCATTTGAGTAGCTCGGTTATCCGGTAGGTCCAGGTTTGGACACCAGATGGGGGCCATGTGTGGCCTGATGGCTAGACGGCTTCAGATAGAGTTGGCACACCGCCAACTAGGCTACATGCAAGTGCGGGAAGGCATCCCTTGACTAACTGCACTGAGGGTAGATGGAGCATTTCTCGGGGAAGCCCACTCTTGGGTTGCGGGGCCCGTTTGGAGCCTCAAATGATCCCGAATGGCTATGGGCGAATGGAAACCGTAGGTTAGTTGCTCTATTTTGCACACCAGTTCTATCGTATGGTCGGTGGCCTATTTCAAGATTGACCCCCAGTCGACCGTTTTGGACGGAGTGGGTCGGCCACCCAATTGAGCCTAACTGACTACGACTGGTGGCTATATAAGAGCAAGCCCGTGAAGCCCATTTCATCATTGACTACAGCAACCTTGATTCCTTAGCATTCAGCCCCCGTCTTCTACTGTTTCTAGCATGCATCGCCATCTATTGTATCAATTCTACAGTAATTAAAATTTTGATTCTCCATACTATCTTGTTTTCTCTCTTGCATACGAGATCCTATTATCTGTTGAGCACATACGTTGTATTATTTTCTTACATGGTATCAGAGCCTGGACTCTAGCAAGAAGATTTGGTAGTGTGTTTCTGTTTGCAAGCAGATTGTGAGAGATGGCCTAGCCCGCAAGACTGCAAATCCCACCCTTCAGCGAAAGCGGAAAGTTGGATGGCTCTAACTATCCTCTGTGGAAGTTCAAGATGAAGACCATCCTAAGCGCATATGAGCTTTGGGACATTGCTACGGGGGTGGACGTGAGGCCGGTTCCGAGACCGAATCTAGCCAATGCAGGACAACAGATAGTACCAACTGTGGATGAGATTCTCGCATGGACAAGAAGAAATGCAGATGCACTATGTTCTATTGTCTGCAGTGTTAGTGATTTCATCATGGCGTTAATTCAACATGTCACGACAGCGGACAAGGCATGGACGGTCTTGAAAATCAGTACGAGACCGTGAATCAGACGTGGATTCAGAATCAAGAGACTCAACTCACGAATGAAAAGTTGTCTGAGTCTGAAGCGACAGAGAAGTTCATCACCAGGGTGAAGAATTTGCACAATTAGATGACTGCGATTGGCATCACCATCACCAGCAAGAATCTAGCACGAAGGTATATACGGATTCTCCCACCAAAGTATGACGGTCTTGTTATGGCACTGAATATGTAGAACAGAAATCCGCCCCTCAACTTTAAGGATTTCAGCGCGATGCTTCTGGAGGAGGAGATGCATCAAAAGACGAGGACTGGAGAAGATTCGGCTTTCTGGACTGGATCAAAGAAAGGTAAGGGTAAGGACTCTAGTAACCCATCTTCTTTTGATGATAAAAAAAGAAAGAAGAAGATCAAGTGCTTCTATTGCAACAAGACAGGGCGCAAGCAAAATGAGTGTCGCAAGAAGATTGTAGATGAGAAGAACGGAGTGAAGAAAGTCCAGCAACAGCGCGCAAGTAGTATCCATAGAGTTGTTCATCGCAATTGAGGAGATTTACATAGAGGCAGTTCATGTACGTGCAGATGAACCTTGGATCATTGACAGTGGTGCATCGCGCCACATGACCAGTCGGAAGGATTGGTATACCTCTCTACAGCCGGTAGGGAATGACATCATGGTAGTAGTCAGCAATGATGCAAAATGTCCAGCAAAAGGAAAAGGTACGATTGCTCTCAAGTCAGATGGAGTTGTAAAACAGTTGTTCGATGTTCTTTATGTACCAGATATCAAGAGGAACTTGTCCATTTCTACGATCACGGATTAGGACCTCAAAGTTCAATTCGATAAGAATGGTACACAAATCCTGGATCTTCAAGGAAAGGTCGTTGGTGAAGGTACACAGCGCAACAACATTTATGAACTCTCAGCTTTTACTGCTTGAGCGCATGCGAAGAACACTAAGCTGTGGCATGAGACGTTTGGTCATCTAAACCTTAGTTCTTTGAAGGAGATGCATAAAAGTGGAATGATTGCAGACCTACTAGAAATTTAAGATCTACCCGATGTATGTGAAGCTTGCATGATGGGCAAGCATCATCGGCAACCCTTTCCTAAAGAGGCCAGCAGAGCAAAGGCTCCTTTAGAGCTCGTTCACACGGATCTCTGCGGAAAGATGGAGACGGAAGCTTTGGGTGGTTCCTTCTACTTCATGACGCTGATCGACAACTACAGTAGAAGGATATGGATATACTTCCTGAAGACGAAAGACGAGGCTTTCAGTAGGTTCAAGGAATGGCATGTAATGGTTGAGAAAGAATCAGGGAGGAAGGTGAAGAAGCTGAGATTAGACAGAGGTGGAGAGTTCACATCGAGTGAATTTGAAAGTTTCTGTAAAAGTCACGGAATCAAGAGGCAGGAACCCCCACCACATACATCACAGCAAAATGGAGTAGCAGAACGCAAGATCCGCGTCATCTGTGAAATGGGCCAGAGTATGATGAAAGGGAAAGATTTGCCAAAGACTTTCTGGGCTGAAGCATGTAACACTGCAGTTTACATCCTCAATTGTAGCTACACGAAGGCTGTGAACGGGATGACTCCACTGCAAGCCTTTTCTGGTAAGAAACCTTCAGCTGCACATTTCAGAGTTTTTGGATGTGACTGTTTTATGCATGTCCCTGATGCTACCAGGACCAAATGGGAACCGAAGAGCTGGAAGTGTATTTTCTTGGGCTACAGTGAAGAGGCGAAGGGTTACCATCTCTATAACCCTGTTACCAAGAAGGTAATTGTATGTCACGATGTGGTCTTCTCAGAACAGCCGCATCAATTGGAGGAGGATGCTTCCTTCCCAGACAACCAGGACCAAGACATCCATATAGTACCGCCACCAACAGCAGACTGAACTCCCCCAATGGTGCTTGGGAGGATTCAAGACAAAGAAGATGAAGAAGAGCTTGCAGAACCACAATGGCAACGGCCATTCTCGAAGTGGGTAAAGCAGCTTTTGGATGGCAGAGAACCTCCAGCAATTGAGGAGGAACCATCCGAACACTGCCGGTCCAAGAGATTAGAGGAGCAAAGAAGGGCACAGGAACACTTGGTCAACTATGCTTTGATGACCGAAGTGATCCGTGCTGATGCACCCAAGTGTCTTGAAGAGGCACAAGGTGATGATAGGTGGATGGAGGCTATGCAGTCAGAGTATGGCTCCATAATGAAGAACAACACTTGGGACCTTGTGGATCGACCACCAAAGCGCAAGGTAATCGGAACCAAGTGGGTGTACAAGATCAAGTACAAGTCCAACGGCACGTTGGATAAGTACAAGGCTCGGCTCGTGGCAAAAGGATTTGCACAGGTACATGGTTTTGATTATCAAGATACTTTTTCTCCCATAGCTCGACTAACCACAATTCGTAGTGTTTTGGCTTTAGCTACCCAGGGAAGTTGGCCCGTGTTTCAGATGGATGTGAAATCCTCCTTTCTGAATGGAGATCTCAAGGAGGAGGTATACATGAAACAACCACCAGGTTTTGAGATCCCCGGTTCAGAAGGTAAAGTCTGCAAACTAAAGAAGGCACTTTACGGGCTGAAACAGGCCCCATGAGCGTGGTACCAGCGAATTGATGCCTACTTTCTGCAAAACGGGTTGAGGAGGAGCCCATCTGATGCAAATTTGTATATCTTCAGAGAAGGAGGCAGGTGTATGATCGTGGTCCTTTATGTGGACAACCTTATCATAACAGGGAACCATGAAGAGAAGATCTCGCAGATGAAGCATTTGCTAGGAAGAGAGTTTAAAATGATGCATTTCTATTTGGGGATTGAAGTTTGGCAGGAGCCGAAACAGATCTTCATTTCACAGTTGAAATATGCTAGAGAGATACTGAAAGCATTTGGCATGGCTGAGTGCAAAACAGTTGGTACCCCTATGGAGGTTGACGCGAAGCTCTCAAACGAGGAATCATTACCATTGGTGGACGAAGCGAAGTACAGAAGGCTTGTGGGCAGCTTGATCTACCTGTGCAACACATGGTCAGACATTAGCTTTGCGACTGGTGTACTAAGTAGGTTTTCCAATAAGCCCCGAGGGAACCATTAGAGGGCAGGGATGCGGGTGCTGAAATACATCAAAGGCACACTTGATTATGGCATCACCTATACCAAGGGCAACATCTTGACTGGATTCTATGACTCGGATTGGGCAAGAGACGTGGACAGCAGGAGATCAGTGACAGGGTACTTTTTCTCACTTGGATCTAGAGTTGTGTCATGGGTCAGCAAGAAGCAACCCACATTTGCTCTTTCTTCTATCGAGGCCGAGTACAAATCTGCATGCTTTGCTTCTTGCGAGGCAGTGTGGTTGAGGAGGATTTTAGGGGACATGGGTGTAGTGCAGAACAAGCCTATGCAGTTATCATGTGACAATCAGAGTTGCATGGCGATTGCAAAGAACCCGGTGTTCCATGCTCACATAAAACACATTGAGATTCAATATCACTTTGTACGCGAGCTAATCATGGATGGAGAGGTCGACTTGGTGTATTGTCCGACTACAGAGAATGCTGCGGACATCTTCATGAAGGCTCTTGGAAGAGACCTGCTGCAGAGGCATCTTCATCGACTTGGCATTGGGTCGAAAAAGTAAGTTCACTTGCAGGTGGACATTGAGGGGGGGTGTTAGATATCAATGCTCCACTCTCGTGTAACTATGCAAGAATCAACTAACTCTACTTATAAGCCCCCCATATGAGGAGAAGGCATTTGAGTAGCTCGGTTATCCGGTAGGTCCTGGTTTGGACACCAAATGGGAACCATGTGTGGCCTAATGGCTAGACGTCTTCAGATAGAGTTGGCACACCGCCAACTAGGCTACATGCAAGTGCGGGAAGGCATCCCTTGACTGACCGCACTGAGGGTAGATGGAGCATTTCTCGGGGTAGTCCACTCTCGGGTTGCGGGGCCCGTTTGGAGCCTTAGATGATCTCGGATGGCTGTGGGCCGAATGGAGACCGTAGGTTAGTTGCTCTGTTTTGCACACTGGTTCTATCGTATGGTCGGTGGCCTACCGACCCCCAGTCGACCGTTTTGGGTGGACTGGGTCGACCACCCAATTGAGCCTAACCGACTACGACTGGTGGCTATATAAGAGCAAGCCCGTGAAGCCCATTTCATCACTGGCTACAACAACCTTGATTCCTTAGCATTCAGCCTCCATCTTCTACTGTTTCCACCATGCCATCGAAGCTTCTTTCATAGGAGCGCATGGCTGGGAGGCAGTGCCATCTATTGTATCAATTCTACAGTAATCAAAATTTTGATTCTCCGTACTATCTTGTTTTCTCTCTTGCGTATGAGATCCTGTTATCTATTGAGCACAGACGTATTATTTTCTTACAGTATGGACACATAAAATGTGCTGCCCAACAAGAAAACAAATTAGTAACTACGAGACCATTCAAAATGTACATCTCAATATACAAATTAGAGATTACCATGTACTGTGTGAAATGATTATTTCCCTGAGTAATCTCCATATTCTGGCTAAAGTCATTCACTGCATTGATGAAAAACTCGACATTACCATCTTCAAACCTTTTCTTTTGTAGCAAAGGTACCAATCTATCAAGAGCTAGTGAAACTCACACTTTTTCCAATCTTTTTTTCCCCTTCCCCTCTCGTTCACAACATGCATTGTGTAACTTTCTCCACATATTAAACTCATCAGCATGTTTGAGCCTGCCATTCTTTTTCTTTACAAAACAAAGTTTTAAAGCCTTGACACCACCAAAGCTTGTCTTACAAGAAACATTGCACGTTTTTCCATATCTTTTGTTATCTTTTGTAATCTTAACTTGCCTAGAGTGTAGACCCATATCTGAAAGAACCTTTACAATTCTTGCAATCATCCTCTCACTTTCTTGTTGCAGCTACAAGTTATATGCATCGATGATGTATAGGTGCATCAAGTTTTCAATTATTTTGACAATAAGAGGTATTTTAAGAATTGGGCTGCATGATGGATCTTTTCTTGGAACATTGTGATCTGGTGCCTTAGTTTCATCAATCTCTGCAAGTTTAGAAGCCCATTGCTTTTAGTTCTTTTTACATGCCTTCAATGGTACTCTCTTATTCATGCATAATGAACAAGGATGGCTTGTATTTACTCCATGTGCCACATTAAACATACATTTTTAATAGTCTTGAGATCAGCGGTAGCTAGATGCCATTTTACATGGTAGGAACCATAGCCCTCAACTTCAAGCAGCTCACCATTGTTATGACCTTAGATCACACTTGGGGTATTGGTTTGGTTGAGGAACCACTTCAAAATTGAATGTGGCTCCTTCGGCACTTGCAGAACCAATTCACATAAATGTAGCGAGCCACCCAATCTCTTGTTTTGATTGCACGCTAAACTGTCTTGCATCATCAAGCTCAACTTGAAGGTCTAGTATTCTATTCATCAATGTCAAACTAACTCTTTCTAATTTTTTACTTTTCACCACCTCACTTTCATCAAACGATCTTTAATTGACCATTGCATTCTTCCATAGGCATATCACAAAATCTCACCATGGCCTGCAAAACTCTCGAAACATCCATCACAAAGTTGTTGTTGATTGTGAGTTACAGTTTTTTAGACTCTCTAGCATTCTCTTTCATAGTTAGTGTACTACATGAATGTTGAGGCTCGCTACACCCAAATTGAGAGCATGCCTTAATGTATCGACATTGGTTGGTTTTGGAAGTGGGGCTTTAACTTTTGATCCTACAGAAAGACATGCTTTCTTTAAGCTCTTAGACATGACCCAATATGCCCTCTATAGTATGATAGACTCCTTGTGCATTAATTGCATCGAATTGCTCCACAACTTTGTTCATTGGCTTTAATGTTCTATGATTTTAGACGTTTGAATTTGGGATGTTGTATAGTAGACTCTAACATTTTTTTTGTAAACACTTTGCCCATAATACCAGAGTGTCCATCATGGATAGACATGAGTTTTGAAATAGTCGTACAAGCTCTCACTCAATGCTTCCAGTGACCACTTTTCTTGGATATTTCATCAATTAGATGCAATTTCCTCTTACATAGCATTGGACCCACAGGGTATCCTTCATGAATGCTAATGTTTTTCCAATTCTCTGATATCATATTTTAGAGATGTGTTTTGCATTTGTAAGTGAATTGCATTTACAGTGTGTTCTCGCAACTAAGCATCTAATGTTTGAACCTTTACCTGTAATTCCTGATTTTTATTATGTATGCCATCATACCATTTTACTTTCACATCCATATGAACACTTGAAGCTTGCATAGATGATACCAAATGTTGATTCCAAGACTCTAACTTTGCAATCCTTTTGTCTCTTTTGATAAGCAAAGACTGGTAGTGGGTGAGAAGGCTACTTGCTCCATAAGCAATCAACCTCTGATAATATCCTAATAAACCATCCTCACCCTTAGACAGATAGCTTATTAAGCTGCTCAACCCATAGAATTGAGGATCTTGACAAGTTTGTGGATCTACTGGATATATTTTCTCATCTAAACACAAATCCATATGTGTTTTTCCTTGATTTTGAAGAGATACTAAATCACTTTCACTTGTTAAGGAGGATTCATTCCTCTTTAGAAATGGGGCATTATCTACATCAGTTTGGAAATGGATGTCCACCCTTCTCTTTTTCCTGGGGTCCTCACTGGTTTATTTACACCTAACATAATACTATATTGATATCAGCAAACAACATAACAAAAATAGAATCCCTACTGGATACAAAATCTAATGATTGAAATCTACAAATCCAAAAACACATAGCATCTAGTAATAAATGATGGTTCCCCAAATCAACCATGCTAACATAAAAATAAAAATGCCAATAACATCTGCACATATAACATGGTAAAATGATGACACACAAATATCATATACATAGTTCGCATAAATAACAAATAAATTGACTTTAATAAGAAAGATATAATCAACTTAACTTAGTAAATTACACAAAAACAAAGCATAATACATTTAAATATCACAAAAATTGTTAAGCTATTGCATGTTTAAAAAATTAAAACTTATAACAAACTGTATCACACATGCCTTAAAAAATTATGAATATCAATAACATCAACACATATACATGGTAAAATGATAGAAAACAAAATTAATTTCACACAAACAAAAAATAAATTGACTTTCATTTTGCAAATTTAGAGGTACACTTGACTTTGTAAATTACAAATAAACAACATAAATCACATTTAAATACTACAAACATTGTTAAACTATTAAATGTAAAATAAATAAAAAACTTGTGAATGAACAGTGATTCTTGAAACATGGATCTTTGGAATAAAAATGTGATCAAACTTGTTCTCCCCAGTGGCCCCTCTTGATTCCAAGAGACTAAAGTTGATGGATCTTGCTCCAAAACAAATTACATGCTCCCAAACATCTTGAAATCTATTTCAAACTATCTTTTATAGAAAGTTGTACATAGTAAGAGTGTATGTGTTTGAAACTATTTATCTGCTTGAAAAGATATCCAAAACGATTGCTTTTTAACTGTTGCACTATTCTTTCTTGTAAGAAAGCCTCTATGAGCTCACTTCTCAGGAAATTTATCTCAAAACAAACAAGTCTTTCATCATTTTCAAAACACGCAATAAAAGAAAACAAAACTACAAAAAATGAACTACAAACTAATTGTTTTTCCAAAGTTGCATCATTGAATCTAAAATCTCATCATGTTTACTGTCTTGCATTGCTACAAAAGATATCTCACCTCACCCTCCATGAAAGCTACTTGGATAGACCTAAGAACTTCACAAGTCTTTGAAATCATGCCTCCCATAGACCAATGTTAAGAGATGGAGAAAAGAGGGATTGATTTTCATGCATAAGCAAGTGCAATGATTGAAAATCAATCTTCTTCATCCTTTCTTAAAGAATCTCATCTAGCAGCTCCTTCTAGGCTCAAAACACCTTGCATCATTTATGGTTCATCCAGAACATGATTGCCTCGAGTATCTACATGAAAACAATTTGAGATTGCAATAGAATCTTAGCCAAGAGAAGTGGTGAGATTTGAAAGAAAAGCATCGAAAATAGAGCAAGAAGAAGGCATGCCAAATCTTATTCAAAAGTCTTGAAAGTTTTAAGCGAATGAAAGTGAAATGGGAGGGAAATGCAAAAGAGAAGGAAATTGATGGATTTTGTGTGAGAGAAAAGAGAAATGAAGAAAAGCGCCCAAAATAGAGCAAGAAGAAGGCATGGCAAATCTCGTTCAAAAATCTTGAAAGTTTTGAAAGAATGAAAGTGAAATGGGAGGGAAATGCCAGTAGCAAAGGAAATCGATGAGATTTTGGCGTGAGAGAACAGAGAAATGAGCTTCCTGCTCAAAAGAAAGGAAGAGATTTGAAAATAGGGTTGGAGCAAGAAAAATTCAAAATGGAGCTCAGAAACGAGGGAGAGAGAAGAGAAATGAGAGAGAATGAGAGGAGTCTGGTAGTTGGATGGGAGGATTTGGTTTTAGGACAAATGGTGCAAGTTTGGTTGAGAAACTAGGTTTTTCAATTTGGTTACTATTCAAAAATGTGATTAGAGAGTGGAGGCACCAAGTGGGAGGTCTACATCAAAATTTGAGGCTTTGAATACAGAAATAGAAAAGTCAAGTCATTTCCAATATTCTATTTCCCTCCACTATCCAATGTTTTACTCAATTTTATTCACTTTATCCTTCCATGTCACTAGCCCAAGGGCTCTCTTACAGGGCCCCTTTTGAGTCTAATTTTTTTGTAATACGATCTTTAAACACGTATTGATCCCTACTACTACATGGGGGCTGGCTCTAATGTTGGGTGACTTAATTGATTTAGAGGTGCATGGGTCCTTTTGTAAGCAATGCTCATTTTGGTTTGTTGCTCTAGAAAAAAGGCATTGATGTCGAGTGAGTCATAATTATTCTTGGGGCAAAATGGTTTGAGTTGTAGAAAAGAGATCATCGAAGATGTGAATCCATGCTAGAGTTGTTGTGATCCTCATGCAAAACTCCCCCCCACCCTCTTTGAGCCCTTGCGACATTGCGAATGGGGTAAGTGATCCAGATGAATCTTAGATACAACAAAACTTTATTTTATTTGTGGTCAATTAGGGTAACTAGGCTAACCATTTATCCCTTGGATAGAAATAGTCTCTGCAAACAAATTTTTTTAAAAGGGGAATGTTAGAAATTTAGGTACTCATTTGGGTCTGGGACAGAAAGCTAATTCTTCTTGGGGCAAAATGGTTTGAGTGAGTCATAATTCTTATTGGGGAAAAATAGTTTGAGTTGTAGAAAGGAGGTCATTGAAGATATGAATCCATGCTAGAGTTGTTGTGATCCTCATGCAGAACTCCCCCACCCTCATTAAGCCCTTGTGACATTGCGAATGTGGTAAGTGATCCAAATGAAGTTTAGATACAACAAAACTTTATTTTCTTTGTGGTCGCCTCTCGCGATTAGGGTGACTAGGCTAACCACTTATCCCTTAGATAGAAATACGCTCCGCAAGCAGTTTAAAAAAAATGGGGAATGTTAAAAATTTAGGTCCGATTCAAGTCTGGTACAGAAAGCTAGGTTACCATGGCAAGTGACTTTTTCTTGAAAAATATGTTGCTCCAACTTGTAGCAAGGAGGAAGAGCTTGGAGAGGCAGTTGCACTTCTAGGCCCTCTATACGTCTCTCTCTCCCTTGGAAAGTTATTGTCCACGATGATAATTTGTAGGATTTAATTGATTAGGGTTACTAAACATCTTGTTTCTAGGGTTTTATGTAGAGGTGATGGTGTCATGATTCCCATACCTTGCGAAGATGGCACATTATATTGGAATGGTCTCACTTAGATGGTAAGACATTCATTTCTTAGTGTGGTTTCTTGCACACTGCCAACATGACACCAATTCTCTTCTCTATTTGCTGAGTAGGTTGGCTAGGCTTTGCAACTAGCATTCCCAACCTTAATATTACGACAACATAATCAAAAATTTCTTCTATTGAGAGAGGTTTTTTAGTGGGTTCCTCGAGCTTCAATTTTGAAAGAGAAGGGAGCGAGATGACACTTTTAGATATACATTTCTTTTCATAATCGTGTCATTGATTTCTACTCCAAAAAAGAGGAAATCTGCAAGTCACCTTCAATTGTTATGGCCTACTTAAATAAATAAGGAAAGGAGTATCTCCCAATGTGCAAGTAGGTTCATATCTCCTCATTGAGATGTTTGAAGACAATAAGGAATAGAATCCCTATCTTCTCATCATGCTCTATCAACCCATTTACCATGTATACCTAGAAGATATTTTAGAAGTAACAAGATTTTCTTTCCCAATGCATTTTTGCATCACTCATGTTAGCATTGAGGCATGATGACATAGTTTCTCCCATTCTAATAAATATATTTGCATCACCCATAGATTAGCTTTAGTTGATATTTCAACTACTCTAGTCAGGTCATGCTAATCATTTAGCCTCTACTACAAATAGCTACTTTTTGCAATAGTTATTACATATTAAGTACTAAACAATAACCATCATGAGTGTTGCTTCCATGACGATTCTTGAAAATATGCTTAGCTATATAGCCCTAACTCATTTCCCAAAAGTCTCTTAAAAGTTTGCCATCGATGAACACAAGTGCCTACTATTATGGATAAATTTGACCAAAGTAAAAGGCATAAATATGTGTGTGTGCTTGTATGTGTAGCAATAGTATAATAAAATATGGTGTGCATAGGGCCCAGGGTTGAGGTGGCAGGGCATGACCATGTGCCACCCTTCCACATAAGAGGACCCATAAGGTGTGTTGTACATAATCCATAGTAATTATATTATGAAATGTTAAGGTGGCATGGTTCCTCCATGTGCCACCCCTCCATCTAGGGGGTCCCATGCTTGCATTTAGTAAGACATGGACCAAGGACCATGGGAGAAGTAATATAAAATAGGTGGAGATGGATATTATATTGGATTATTCCCTCCATGTAAGATAGGCTCATGTGGAGTAAGATAGGCCAACCCTCCACTTGTCCTCCTAGATGATTGAATGTATTATAAAATTGAAAAGAGACCAGGGGAGTATCTTAGACTTGGGATATGGAGGTTCATATATGTGGAAAAATGAGGCCAAGGGTTGTCGCACACAATTGAGAGTGCGTAACCACCTAGCCCACATGGGAGACTTTTCCACACACACCATGCATGTGGGAGGATGCATTTATTGGGAGAGACCTCCTCTCTTGGCTATAAAAGGAGGGAGCTATTCTTTGATGGGACATGCTCATTCTTGTAAAGCCACCTAGCTAGTACTTTGATTTCTTCCCCCCATCCTTCCTTTCGAATAAAGCATGACTCTCCTCCCTTGATGTCTCCATCTCTACATTCCTCGTCCCATTATGTACATGCTCCTCTTTCCCCTCTCCCTCTCCCCTTGTGCCATAGTCTCCCTCTTTATTCTCACCCCTCTTAATCCCTTTTTCCCACCCATGTTAACGCTTCTCCCCTCACGTTCCCTTTTCCTATATGGCCCTCGAGCGTTACCATGCCTAGCATCTAGCCTCTTGTCTCGAATTCTTTTCTAGTTAATAGAAATGGTATGGTTGCTCGGATTGAAATCTCCACGGTTAGTGGCATAAAATTTGTTACTTCTACGACTAGGTGTAGTTCTGTAGCACCTTCTGTGTGCGGTTCTCTGCTTTTGCATCTCCAATTTGCGCATCTTCTGCTCGCAGTTCTCCATCTCTGCAACTACAGAACTTCTCAGTTTCTGTGCCTTCCACATGCAGTTCCTGTGCATCTTTTGGGTTCTTGCACGTCTTCTGTGCGATACCACGCATCTTTTGGTTGACTGCGTTTGCAAAATCGCTTCTGTGCATCTTTTGTGCGGCACCATGCAAAACTGCTCCTGCACATCTACAACAGACATCATGCCCCCCCCTTCTATCTTCTTCTCTTTCTCTTCTCCTCTCCTCTCCTCTCCTCTCTTTTTATTAAGGAGTGGGAATTGAACCCAAGACCTCCCCATTCACAAAAGGAAGACTTACCCATGGGCCAACAAATAGGAAGTGATAAAAGTGTAATGATATTGCTTATATGGTGAAATCTCATGAACTGTAACTCTCTAACCATAGGGAGTTTCCTCTTGTTGTAAAAAGCAAAAGTACTTCATTTCATGTGCTCTATTCATATATGATACTAAATCGTAGATTTTAAACTTTTTCAAGTTCGCTCCTTGGATGCATGCCACATGAGGAGGGTGGATATTTATGTTACTTCTTAACGAGTTCAAGGATTTGGTGCTTGGTCCTCCGCTCATTACGGCTACCAATTGGCGAGATCTCTTTCTTGATCTTTATGTCGATCTTCAACAACTGATTGTACAATGCATGGTTCAAGGAGATGACGGGTGGGATGATACACCATGGATGATTCAAGGTAAAGAACTAGTGATACACTGGGAGGACTTTGATTTCAATTCTACTCATTGTGCGGTGATCGAGCTACTTACTACATCGGAGGTAATTAAAAGGGTGACATTCTCCGAAGAGTAAGATGCTCCCCAAGCTTGGGGGGAGACTTGGTGCATCTGTTTATTAATTCAGGTGGATAAGCTCATCTTGAATGATTTCTTCTCGATCTCACTACAAAGGTTTCTAGGGCTCGGCTATGGTTGGTAATGTTTCGACCAAGGAATCCCTTTGTACCTAATCAACCTTTTGTGCCTCATTTTGAGCTTCAAGTTGTGATTCTTTTTGGTCTAAAGATAAACTATCAACAAAGGATTGCAAGTTTATTTGGTGCTGAACATCTTGCTCAAGTATTGAATTCTCCCTGGACTACTGCGAAACTTGGGATGTCCGGATTTTAGTTTTGGTGTGATGACATCTTGGCTCCTCCAATTTGACGGCATATACAAACCTTCGACCAAGGCTACTGGTGTGGGTGTGAAGCTCACTTCACCAGGGGGTGAGGTGTATTGTTATAGCAAGTCTGCACCAGCAAGTACTTGCAACCAAGCTAAGTACTCGGCACTCATTTTTGGGCTACAAAAGGCGCAAGAACATCGCATCAAGCAACTTGAGGTGCAAGGAGATTCTCAACTTGTGTGTGAACAAGTTAGTTAAAGGTGGAAGGTGCAGAGCAAAGGCTTGGTTCCACGACATCAACAAGCATTGAAACTTTGCCAACAATTTAAAGAGGTAAAAATTCAGCATATCCCTCAAGCTCAAAATATAGTTGTTGATTTCAGCTTGTACTTCAATCATGCATGAAGCGAGTGGAAGCACCGCCCCAACAAAGCTGCAAGCCACGAATGAGCGTGATCATTTGTAAGGACTGAAAAGGTTGTGGTCATCATGAAACTAAGTGTTGGGTATATTTGATACGAGTTTACCGACTTTGGAAGATCATTAGAAAGGAATTTAAGGACATTGCACAAAAGAAGGATGCCAAACCGCATACCCCTTGAAGAAATAGCATGGCGACTATAAGAACTAGAAGAAGCTGAAGGTGATGTGCAAGCTCTCCAACTGTTGAGATGTCATGGCATTCTTGTTTGCCTTGATGAACAACCTCATGCAGCGCCACGTCTCTAACCCTCGCTTGTAAAGATGGATGCAATATCATGAGGGTTGGTCCTTTTAAGATTGTCTATGAGCTATTCTATGCTGAAGATTCTTCCCGTATAATATTTCACAATACACCAGTCACACCCTACCCTGCCTATGTGTGCTTTGTAGATGTATCTTCACCTGATTTTCAGTTCAAGCTACCTCTTTCCATTGTTTGCCAATAGATAAGCCTCATTTTGTCTCTCTCTTTTCCATCTTCCAAGCATGGCTGACATTCTCGTGTTCTATGGTCGAATGGAAGAAAATCCAAATGAGTATCTTGTGGCCTTCAAGTGTCGTTGTATTTCTCTCAACTTTCTTACTGAAGATAGATGGCTGTTGGTTCTTTCCACATTTCTAGAGAGTTTGGCTCAAGTGTGGTACAAGAAGCAGGCCGAAGACGTTCGCCAAAGTTGGCCGAGGTTGAGAGCAGCTATGATCGAGTATTTTGGCAAAGAAGAGGAGCCGGAGAATGTGTACATGTAGGTGGCAAACTTGAAGTAGTCAGAAGGTGAGACGGTGCGTCGATATGTGGATCAAGCGGTCGTACTCCTGGACCGTTTAATTGCCATGCAGGAGGACAGCGCCGGATTTTGAGCTAGAATGACTCAGCATGTCTTGGGCTACCTCGTAGCAGGAGCAAGTGATGAATTCTGCCTCAAGCTTAAATGGGAGAATCCAGAAACCATGGTGCTAGCACATGAGATTGCTCAAAAGTTTGATAAAGTTTAATCTGACCCCGCTTCAAAGAAGATAATTGTCCCTCCGCAACCCCCTAATTCTTGCAACAACAACGTGGGGGGTCCAACTCAGGGGCATACCCTCATCAGGGATATATCCACCGCCTCCACCTCAAATGTATGGTCCTCCCTTAGATGCTTACCCTCAACAAGGAGTATATCCTCAACCTCCGCCTGAAAGATTTCCCCAGCCTCGCCCACGAGCCCTCCTCCTTCCTACTCCCCCGACCTCTCCTGCTAAAGAACTCGGAGTCAATGACCTAGCCAAGGCCCTGAATGATCTTCGGCTTAAGATGGTGGGCATCAAAAATCAAGCCAATCGCCCTCCAAGAGAACGTGCCAATGTTGTGTGTTACGAGTGCCGCAAAAAGGGTCATTATCGCATAGAATGCCCCAATATTCAAAGGGTGAATCTTCTAAGTGAATCACGCACCGAGGATTCTAACGTAGAGATCCTTGACCTCAAGAAAATAAGTTGTACCACCTCGGACCCCTCTCCAAACCATGGACCGAGCTGCCCCAGGAAGAAGATGTCCTTCTCAGAGCCCTCAGATGCTGAGATGGCAAACCCACCAACAGAGAAGACTAAAAGATCTCGCAGGAGTAAGTGGTCGCCCTCGGATTTTCCCATCGACTCGAGGCAAGAGGACTATTCGGTCGTTCAGGACCTTGCTCATTGGTCTTTGAGCATCACGCTTCCTCAACTAATAGCATTAAACCCTAAGGTGAGATGTGAGCTACAACAAGGGCTCTCAACAAGGAGGAGCAAGAAAAAGGGAAAGGTACGAGAGGTTTCTTCTATCTCTGAAGAAATTGATCGGCACCCGCATACAGTACATGTCATCATAGATAATTGCCATGTCAAAAGTGTGTGTCTCGATGGGGGAGCTGCATGTAATATCATGGTGCCCCGTATCATGAAGAAATTGAATTTGAAATGCACAAGGCGTTCCTCCACTCGAATCAAGGTAGCAGATGGTTGACGACTTGCCACCCTAGGAGTCATTGAGGATTTGCCCATCACTGTCAATGGGTTAACGACCACCGTCAATTTCTATGTGGTGGACATCGAAGATACAGGCAGGAGTTATCCAGCCATACTCGGGAGACCATGGTTGAGAAAGAGTGATGCAATCAACTATTGGAAGACATGACACATGTCTTTTGGTGCTTCTAAGGAGAAGATCCCGATGCAACCAGGAGCCATGGAACCAGAAGAAGAAGAGGAGCAAGACACTAATACTCTCTCATCCTCAGTGTCTGAATTAATGGAAGAATCAGATGGGGGGGGGAGTTCTCAGAGGAGGAAGTTTACATTATGGGTTGTGTCTCCGCCCCCGCCACCTGCAGAAAAGGTAACAGCTAGTCCTCAACAGCTTGAATCTATGCTTTCCCCTGACCTCACTCCGAGTGAGAAAGATGAGTTCCTAGAAATGTTCAAAGAGTTCCCTGACCTCTTCACAACTAGCTACCACCACCTTTGCCATGTGATTGCCATAGAACACAAGATAGAGCTGAAGCTTGATGCTAAGCCAGTGGCTCAGAAGTATCAGAGATTAGGGCCCCTATAGACCGACGCTTTGCACTCAAAGTTGCAGAAGCTTGTAGATGTTCCGGTTCACAATACTGAATGGGTTTCACTAGTGGTAGTCACCCCAAAGAAAAACAACAAGTGGCAGGTCTGCATCGATTATAAGAAACTCAATGCGGCCACCAAGAGGGACCATCATCTCTGTTCTTTCAAGACCTCATTCTTGAGAAGGTAAGTGGTCATGAGATGTATACTTCTTGTGATGGTTACTCCGGGTTTTATCTAATCAGAATTGCTGAGGAGGATGTGCTTAAAACCACATTTGCCACACCTTGGGGAACGTTTGCATTCAAAGTAATGCCATTTGGCCTCACCAATGCTCCTGTTACCTTTCAAAGATTTATGCAGATGGTGTTTGCTCCTTGGGGGTTTTCTTCAAGGTGTTTTTAGATGATTTCTGTATATTCTCGGCACGTAAGAAGCACGTCATGAAGGTTAGGTTGGCCTTCCAAAGGGTCAATGATGCGAATGTCAGCCTCAACCCTAATAAATGCACCATTGGAGCCACTCAAGGGAGGTTACTGGGACATATTGTCTCATCCAAGGGCATCAAGCACCCCGAGAAGGTAGAAGCTATCCTCAAGCTCTTCCTGCCAACAACAAAAATTAGGTACGCTCATTTGTCAATCTAGTAGGATACTATCATCGCTTCATTGATCAATATGCTGCTTTGAGGCGACCCCTGACTATGCTATTAAAAGATGGGGTTGATTTCTCTTGGGATGAGGATTGTAATCATGGGTTTGCACAAATCAAGAGTGCTTTGGCTTCAGAACTCATTCTACGCAATCCTGATTGGTCAAAGACTTTCTATATCAATCCTGGGTTTGGTGAGCACACTCTGGCAAGTATTCTTCTCTAGCAAGGGGAGGATCGGTTCATGTATCCTATTCGATTTGCTTCTCGATAATTGCTCGAAACCGAACGATGCTACTCTGAGGTGACAAGCATGCCTTGTCTTTGGTGTTTTGCATTGAGAAATTTAAGCATTATGTGGCTGGAAAGTCCTTCATTATAATCTGTAGCAATGGTCTTGCAAAGCAGGTTCTTCAATCACCAAATCCCATGGGCTGGTTGGCCAAATGGTTGGCAGTTCTATAAGAATATGAATTTTCTTTCAAAATTGTAAAGAGGGGTTGTTCCAACTTGAAGAATGCTTTGATTGATTTAGAGGAATGCCTCGATGTAACCCTTGTAGCGGCCATAGAAGTTGGGGATCCATGGTATGGTGGTATCTATAGATTTCTGACCGCTTTCTCCTTTCCTCCAGAAAGTACTAGCTATGAGAGAAAGAAAATCCGTAGAGATAGTAGGCGCTACACTCTCTTTGATGGGGTGTTATACCATCAAGGCCTGGATGGGATACTAAGACGGGCCATTGATGCAAATGAAGTACCTAAGGTATTGAAGCATTATCATGATGGATTTTGTGGAGGCCACTATGCCGGTGACTATACAGCTAAGAAGATTTTACATGCTGGGTACTGTTGGCTGACCTTGTTCAAGGATGTCACTATGTATTGCAAAACTTGTGAACCATGCCAATTCTTTGATAGGAAGGATTTGTGTCCTGGGTAACATCACCCAGTGATGTCCATTCGGGAATAGATTTTGTTGGGCCCCTACCCATGACTACCCATAAAAAGAAGTATCTTTTGGTAGCCACTCAGTATGTCACTAAGTGGGCTGAAGCTATCGCTCTCCTCGCTGCAAATGGTAAGGCAGTTTCAAATTTCATATTTGAACGTATCTGCATATGGTTTGGGACACCCATGGAAATAGTATCTGACCATGGGAGTCCATTCTTAAATGAAGCAGTGGAGTTGCTCATGGATTACATGGGTATTAATCATCGCACTTCTAGCATCTATTATCCAGCATCCATGGGACAAACGGAGCAAACCAACGGCCTCCTTTGTAAAACCATGGAAAAAATGGCCACAAGGAACAGGAGCCAGTGGGATTAGAAGGTCACTGAAGTCGTGTGGGCTTACAACATCACCCATAAAACATCTACAGGTCACACTCCTTTTGAGTTGGTGTATGGTACTAAGGTAGTTTTACCCCTAGAGATAGAGATTCCGGCCTTGAGATTGGCACAAGAACAGAGGATGACAGAAGATGAACATGTAGAGGCTAGGTTGGTACAACTTGAGAAGTTAGATGAAACCCGACGCCTTACACTACATCAAACAGAGATCCAAAAGAATTGACAAAAGGCCCACTTGGATGTTAAAATTCGCAAGGAATGGGAAAGACACTTTGCTGAGGGGGATGTTGTGCTATGCTTTAATAATAGATTGAACCACCAAATGGATAAGAAGTTCCTCCCACTATGGACTGGTCCATACAAAGTCATCAAAGAACGCAGCAATGGGACTGTACCAAGAATGCAAGTTAAATAATGGAAAAAGTAGGATGAGGTGGCAAGATTCCCTGTGCTAAGCCTCCACTTGTTCTCCTAGATAATTGAACGTATTATAAAATTGGGAAGAGACCAAGGGAGTATCTTAGACTTGGGATATGGAGGTTGATATATGTGGAAAAATGAGGCCAAGGGTTGTCGCACACAATTGAGAGTGCGTAACCGCCTAGTCCACATGGAAGACTTTTCCACACACACCATGCATGTGGGAGGATGCATTTATTGGGAGAGACCTCCTCTCTTGGCTATAAGAGGAAAGGGCTATTCCTTGATAGGACACACTCATTCTTGTAAAGCCACCTAGCTAGTACTTTGATTTCTTCCCCCCATCCTTCCTTTCGAATAAAGCATGACCCTCCTCCCTTGATGTCTCCATCTCTACATTCCTCGTCCCATTATGTACATGCTCCTCTTTCCCCTCTCCCTCTCCCCTTGTGCCATAGTCTCCCTCTTCATTCCCACCCCTCTTAATCCCTTTTTCCCACCCATGTTAACGCTTCTCCCCTCACGTTCCCTTTTCCTATATGGCCCTGAGCATCACCATGCCTAGCGTCTAGCCTCTTGTCTCGAATTCTTTTCTAGTTAATACTACCCATAATTGAGCCGCATTTGAGGAGGGCCAATTCCCACTACCTAAATCCTACCTAGCTCCTCATGGACATATAGAACTTCCAAGTGAAAATTGTGCATGGGGATGTTGTAATTTTTATTATTTTTTCTCATACATCTCAACATACTAATAATTCTTGAGTGTGCATTTGGGATTTTTATCTAACTCACCCACCTTATGGCAACTCACAACGAGTTATCAAAGCAAATGTAGAAAGGGTGAGATTAAGCCCTGATTAAGCTTCTCAACAAATGAAATAAAAAGAGGTAACCTTGTTATGTCTCAAAAAAAGAGTAGGGAGGTCCAAAGGAAAGTAGAGGAAGGCAAAAATTAGCAAAGTGTTAGATGTATTTGAAATATTTAGAGTTATAATAATCAATTTTACCTGAACCAACATGGGAGAGAGAGGCAACAATTCAAGAGATTGGAAAGTAAAATGTAAATTCATGATAATAAGAATATAGGAAGGAAAGAGAAGGCATTTTCACAAATGTGGACTTTAATTTTCTTAGACTAAGCAGCCATCTAGAGTATTCTCGTGATTTTTTACATTGTAGGTAGGTTTTACAAAGAATAGATAGTAAAATCTATGACACATCACGTGAATATCTCAAATCATGGGTGTTTAAACAATTATAATGATGAAAAGCCATATGCGGCATTGTAATGCATAGAAAAATGAAAAAAAAGAAATATTATTAGATACCTTACACAAGTAAACAATTAAGCAAGACTTGAAAGCAAACAAGAAAGGTTAAGCATAGAAGGACAAGGATTGCTTGCAATAAAACATGCTAGAGTTTTTTGAACTCTCAACCCAAAAACCCACATAAGAAAGCATAGCCATTTACGTAAAGGATGATCTACTATCTCACACGAGCTTCATTTATTTAATTAGCTTGCAAATGAGCCTTATTGATATACAAAGCTTTATTTTAAAATCCTTAACTTTTATTTTAAGAACCAATCTTAATATTTATGTATTTGAACATTGATAGGTCCTTGACTTAGCCCCCATAACCACATTGCTTTAAGAAAAGAAATAGACAAGATGAAACTTAAAGAGGATGAGATGAACCCACAAGGATTTTGTTATTAGAACGCTCTTTCGATACCTCTATATAAGAACTTGTAAGATCATTGCCATTAAGGTTTTATTACATTATCAATTAACATAGTAAATCATATACATCATTTGAGATCCATCAAAATTACGCCCTTTTATATTGTCAAATATACTCAACGGGTCACAATAAGAACACAATTTTTAAAATTTTGTAAGCAAATAATATTTTCTAGACATGCCTTCAAGTCAATAAGTGAGCATCACATATCAAAAATTTCCATGATCTCCATAAAAATAATGTACCTTTTGAATATTTGAAATCTACCTCTTGATTGGTCGAAGCTGTATGTGTATATCCCATTTGAATGTTTCAAAGTTATAGGTTTCAATATTTAATAGTGTTTATTGTGTCATTCTTCCATAATATACTTTTTGTAACTCTAATCAATCATATTTCCTAAATACATTTAAATAAACATGTTTAACCCTATATTTTTTCCAAAATATGATACATGTGCATGAAATGCTATTTAGTTTATTACCACAATAATTATGAAATGTAAAGTATAACGATATGAATGGAAGCACACATAAGCATTGTCTAATATCAAGTCTAATATATTATAAATTTGCATTATAAAATAATATGGTACACTCTTTTTCTCAATCACCAAGAAAACGTCTACTTTTTGAAAGTATACAACTTCATATCACCAAAGTATTACCTAAGGATTATAAATAGTAATAAAGTCTATACGGTCATTGCCTTGCGATAAAATGTCCTTCATGCATTAGTTTCAAGACATCAACGATGTTAACTCTTTAGCTTGACCTTATAATACTTAACATATTTGGCTTAGTTTGGAAAAACTTATCTACTTCTAAATCATCTTATAAAGAGACATAAATAAAATCATTATTTAATTTCTATATTCATGTTCACCTTCTTGTGATTCCACTAGCTTCAAGTCATATTCTTTTAACCTCATTTCTAGATATTGATAGGATTGGCTTAGCTTTGCTCTTAATAGAACAATTATGAATAGAAGTAGGAGTATTACTCCACCCAAAATGATGGGGCTTCCAATCCATTCCAATATTGTCGCTACGGGGTTAGATGCATGCTGGAAAAAGAATAAGACAAGTAGAGATGCATCAGAGGTTAGTGTAAATTGTCACAAAGCCTATTCTTTGTGGGTTGTTTTGAAAATCTATTGCAACTTTTATAAGATTATAATCCTTTAAAAAAAAACTTTATGGGATATTCATTCCTTCATCAATTGAGATGAACTTGCATTTATAAAATCCTAGATCCCATGTGCATGACGCCTTAATGTTTTATACTTTGTGTGAAATGGAAGAAAGCATATTTTTGAAAGGGTTTAACTAACAAATTCAAAGTTTCAAATATTCTAGAATATTTTGAAAGGTTATGGTTCAATTATCATTGTTTTATTAGTGATTCTAATATAATTACTCAAATTACGTTACATTTCACTTTGACGATGCAATTATGTTATTTTTGTTCCATGACCCTATGTATCCAATGCCCTTGCATCAATGGACTCATAAGCTCAATAAGATAATGTTAATACCATAGTTGATTACTGTTGCTAACAGTTATTTGCAAATAGGCCTTAATCATTCAATATTTTTAAAAATCATATTCATAAAGGAATCTTCACTAATTTCTTCTTATGTTAAGTATATTCAAATAAGCTAATGTGTTTTTCTTCACAAGGTTGTTAAGACCACAACAATGACCATTTTATTTTCTTTATATCTTACTTTGATGGGCCCCAGCAAACCTTGCTCATAAAAATATGTGTGTTCAAGTCTTTACATAACTAGTATGCTGGCATTATGGTGTATATATGCAAAGAAGATGAAAATTAAAGTTAGTTAAATGGCCATTCATATTTTGTCTATATCTTACTCTGATAGGCCCCACCAAACCTTGCTCATAAAAATTAAATTATCCATGTCTCATCTTTCTATATGTAGTGCATGCTTTCATCTCTCTCTCTCTCTCTCTCTCTCTCTCTCTCTCTCTCTCTCTCACACACACACACACACATACACACACACACACACACACACACACGCTCTCTTTATGATGTTCCAATGTCGGCACTAGCTGATATGTCCACTATGCCCAGGCCCACCACCTGCCACTTGTTCTCACTGCACAGAATGTGCAGGCTGCACTCAGCCGGCTTCATAGCCGGAGAGCACAGGACCATGCGGGGCTACGAATTGAGCATTTCGATCATGGACAGGAGATTTTGGCTCCGGTCCTAGCGCAGATGTTCAACCACACCATATGTCACGGCTTCCCATCCTCATGGAGTACCACCGCCATTGTATCGATACACAAGGCAGGTGACCCCATGGATACTGGGAACTATTGCACTCTCATGATTGGCCATATGCTAGCCAAGATCTATGGATCAATACTGGAGAGGGCGATCAGCAGTAGTAGCCATACAGAGGCACATGGGCAACGTGCTCTAGGCTAGGCAGGTTTTCGGAGACAACACTCCACACTAGACCACATCTTCACCCTGAGGACTATCATTGAGGAGGCAAGGTCGAGATGCTAGAAAGTCTACGCTTGTTTTGTAGACTTTCGGAAGGCCTTCGACACTATCCTGCGATCCCGCATGATCAGGAGACTACAAGAAATGCAAATTCCAAAGGTTCTGATATGGGGAGTGGTGAGCCTATATGAGTCCACCAGAGGGAGAGTTCCTACCCCAGGAGGCCTATCAGATTGGGTTGAGAGCACGATTGGGGTAAAGTAGGGATGCCCTCTCTCATCAACTCTCTTCGGGCTCTACATTGATGAGATTACATCTTTCATAGACCGCCTAGGAGGTGAGGGAGCACCACTTAGCTGACTTGATGATACAGATTCTACTATATGCGGATGACATAGTCTTCTTGTCATCTTCGGTAGAGGAAGTACAGAGACATCTAGATGCCCTAGAGGTGTTTTGCAGAGAGAGAGACCTGATGGTTAACCTTGGGAAGACCAAGGTCATGATCTTCAACACCTCTCACACAGTGCTTCACCAACATAGCTTTACATACTAGAGTCAGCTAGTGGAGATTGTGCAGTCCTACACATACTTGGGTGCAATTTTCACGATGACCCACGTAGCCATAGCACGACTCACACGAGGGCACAATGCTTTGGCCCGACTAGAGCGATAGTGCTTCGAGGCGCACTCCCAGGATCCACTGACGAATTGTTGGCTTTTCGACACTCTAGTGAGGCCAACTGCCATGTATACGGCACCTATTGGGGGTGTGACCTTTCATCAATAGAATGGAGGAGATTTGAGTGGCTACATGTGATTATGGGCTCTAGGATGATTCGGAGAAAGCCCTCGGTCCCCCATCATATAGTACAAGTAGAGTTTGCCACGACCCCTCTCTAGGTTGATGCCATTTTTTAGACAGTGACATTCCTCCACAGAGTTTGGGACCTACCTCGCAAGAGACTTCCGAGACTGGCACTAGAGTCTTCCATATGACTAGTAGAGAGTGGGGTCGGTACAACATGGTATGCATGCATCACCGCATGGTTTGCCAATCACGGCATTTAGATGGATCGGCTTCCGCCGTTTCAGTATAGCATGGATGCACTGCCCGAGTTGATCCCACGGGATGAGATTAACTGCATCATACGATTAGAACTCCTTCAACTCCACACATCTCGCACTTGGGGGGGGGACCAGGAGTTCCCCACCAAGACCCAGCTCTACTATGACCATTTTCTAAGAGTATCAGAGGATGGGCTCATCATCAGACCTCAGTATCTCGAGGACAGAGGAGTCTCACACGCGTTGAGGATTGCCATCGGACAGATGTGGGTCTCATCCCATAAGTTGAGGATTGAGGCAGGGAGAGCTGCAGGCATACCTAGAGAGCAGTGGAGTTGTAGGTTGTGCACGATAGGGGTGGTCAAGACATAGGAACACTTTCTATGTGTTTGCCCAGCCTACTATGAGATCTGAGGGTGCTACCACTGCCTTTTTTAGGAGGGGCATGGCTTTGGCCCACTCTCACGAGACTGATCCACTTCCAAGACCAGTCCTATATTGGGCTCTACCTGATGGAGATGCGACGACACAGAGAGACGCTACTACGACATATCAGAGAGCAACAGGATGGGACCACCGCACCACAAGGTACTGAGGTAGAGGTAGACCGATCATAGAGATAGGTCGGCACATGTAATCACATGATGTTGAGCGTGATATCTCAACAACCAGAGCACACACGATCAAGGTTCGACCTATTTCAGCTCTACTTAGAGGAGATCAATTGAGGCGAGGCGTCACCCTTGACATAGCCCATCGGATCTAGAGATCGAGGAGACCACACCCTCCACTACCACGGGAGACAGCCCGACAGATGCAGATACGTGAGCTCTTTGCATCTCATCAGAGAGCCACCATGGAGCCTGGATACGTGGATCCGGCTCATGCATTTGGGACTCTAGCTCTGAGCAATTGATATTTTCATGCCACCCTCATACTATTTTGCTACTTTTTTGCTATTTTATACTAGTATAGCATTTTAGTACTCAGCAAGGGCCTTAGTGAGCCCTTTGCCCCGGCCCACAGTGGTCTGTATGAGTTACTTGATTCCATACTTTGTCCCATAGGCCCACGAGGCCTCCTACAGACGTTAATATTTCTCTCTCTCTCTCTCTCTCTCTCTCTCTCTCTCTCTCCCCCCTCTCTCTCTCTTCCCCCCCCCTCTCTCCCTCCCTCCCTCTGTCCCCCCCCCCCCCCCCCCTCTCTCTCTCTCTCTCTCTCTCTCTCTCTCTCTCTCTCTCTCTGCTTTTGCTTTTGCTTCAGCCCCACAAGGCTTGTACGAGGTATCTTTTTTTCTGGTGTACTCTGTCCCATAGGCCCATAAGGCCTTTCGAGGACGTTAATATATCTTTCTTTCTTTATTTCTGTGTGTGTGTGTGTGTGTGTGTGTGTGTGTGTGTGTGTTTGTTCAATCCTAGGTCATCTCAACTCTAAAGTTAAAGTCTTAGCACGCACCCAAGGTTCGACTGAACCCCTTGACCAACTTAAGGCTTAGTTACAACAATGGGATACTCAAATTTACGTAGGCCAATACGCAACTTGCAAAGATGAAGTCGTTTGCTATCTCAACTATAGTCAACAAGCCCTCCTGCTCCGCCATTGCAGCATTATCGACACCCACTGCCTATGCAAAGTCTCATTTGAGACAAAGGGATCATATTAGACCCACAAGAGCAAGTCTATTATTTGTAACAAGAAATCAAAGAGCTCAAGCAACCCTTAGGACAAAAGCTCAAGAGAGTAATAAAAAGCAAGAAATTATTGCAAAGGTCATATACAAATGTAATACATCCCCATTGGCATTGATACTTGCCTCCATAGTTAAGGATATGATCACCAATCAAGTGAGCTCAATCAAGCAAGAGGTGGCTATTGATGCCAAAAATAAAGTCAATAGAGCGGATCTTTCTGTGGAGGTAAAAGAGTACTAAACTAGAGCAAGAAATAAGTTGATCTTATGCATTGGGGGAGTGGAATATGCTTAACTTCATGATGATGGAGGAGAAAGCCATAGATTACATAATCGTATGTCTTAAGAAAGAAAAACCACAAGTTGAATGTGACAGAAATGTTATATGCAATATCAATCAAAATGGCACACAAGCACAAGTTTACTTTAGAGGGAGGTTAGTAAGAGTTAAGAACACATAAGCTTAAGGGTATAAGGATGTGGATATTGCAACGATATATGCAATATCAATCAAAATGGCACACAAGCACAAGTCTACTTAGAGGGAGGGTAGTAAGAGTTAAGATCCTTAGACAAACACATAAGCTTAAGGGTACAAGGATCTGAATATCTGAAGAGATCACTCTGATCTAGCTCAAAAAAAGGAATAGTGAATTCACTAATGTAAAGGAAGCGCACAAAGTAGCCAAATGGGTAGTTTATCGAGCTTGGTAAGGACTTCAAATCCAAACCCAAAGATTCTTAGACTTAAACTAATGTTACAAAGGCCACATTATGACAGTATTAGAATATAGCTATGCCTTAGAATAACTCGAGAGGAGCTGGCCTTGAGCACCCCCATGGTTCTTTGCTTATCAAATGGAGTAAGTCACTTTTCTCATAGACCCCTGAGGTCTTTCGCAAACATTAATCTCTCTCGTGGTGCCTCTCAGACCTTCACACGGCCTCTAGGACCTCCGCCCATCCGTTTAACCATCTCGTCAACTCCCTCTCCATTCAGGCACCTCCCCGTTCAGTACAACTCACTTTAGTTCTAGGGTCACAGGCAGTGGGGGGAGTCTCTATCCTTTCCTCTCTCTCTGTCTCTCTCTACCAGCTCATTGGTCAGCACATTTCCCTCTCTTTAGTAGTCTAAGCTTGATATCAGCAAAAACTTCCTTCCTCCCTCTTTCTCAACCCCGTGCTGGCTGAACCCCTAGCCCAAGCTCGGGGGTTAGTTTAGCAAGGGAATATCTCAGAAATGGCCAGCATGGGATAGCCAGGTTCCACTTCAAAATCCCCTTACTCAGCCTTTCCAACTACTAGGCTTCTCACTCCACAGATGCAGCTGCTCCCATGAAACCCAGGAAGCTTGTGTGCATGACTAAACCATAGGAATATATATACTATCTTTGGCAAGAAATTAGGGAGGGAGCAAAAACAATTCACGAGCAGTCCTCTGCCAAACAGCTGTCTTTATCAAGAGTCAAGCCTATTACTAAGCTATAGTGTGGTATAGCATGCCTATTGCTAATCATAATATTATTAATGGTCCTTCTTCCCCCTCCCCCTTTAGGACTTACCTTCTTCTTTAATACCCCTTCATAAGGGGTTTTTACAAAAGGCCTTGAATGCACATGGTATATAGGTACATTTGTCAATGTATGGGGGGACATATATACATACATGCATCTCTCTCTCTCTCTCACACACACACACATGTGAGAGAGAGAGAGAGAGAGAGAGAGATGTATGTATCTCTCTCTCTCTCTCTCTAGATGCTGCTGCTCCCCGCTCCTCCTGCTCCCCTCCTCACTGCTCTCCTCGCTCCCTGCTGCTGCTGCTCCCCCGCTCCCTGCTGCTCCTCCTGCTCCCCCCCTCGCTGCTCCCTCCCTTCCCTCCTGCTGCTGCTCCTCTCCCCGCTCCCTGCTGCCTCTCTCCCCGCTCCCTGCTGCTTGCCCCCTCCCTTCCCTCCTCGCTGCCCCTACTACCTGCCCTCTCCCCCGCACTGCCCCTTCCCCCGCGCTGCAGCCTCCCCCCCCTGCGCTGCAGCCTCCTCCCCCCCCCGCGCCCGCTGCTGCCCTGCGCTGCAGCCTGCTGCTCCCCCCCCACACCCGCTGCTGCTCTCCCCCCGCTGCAGCCTGCTGCTCCCCCCCCGCTCCTGCTGCTGCTTTCCCCCCGCAGCAGCCTCTCCTCCCCTCTCCTTCCCCTCTCCTCTACTCCTCTTCTCCCCCTCTCCTCCACTCCTCCTCTCCCCTATCTTCCCCTCCTCTTCCCTCCTCCCTTCTTCATCACCCTCTCCTTCTTCTGGATTACCGGGATTCAGGAAAGCGGACGGAGTTTTTATTTTTTGTGTTTGAATCGGCCAACACACCTCGATTGACGAATGGGTTCCCATTCAGTCAATCCGTCTCCGCTCACACTGGCCGCGAGAACTGTAACTTTTTCAAAAGACGAGCTACAGCAGTTGCAAAAGGATTTCGAACATGAGTGTTCCACGACTCTCTTCGCACGCATTCATGGCTCACACCCCTCCAGGTTACAAGCTAGAGATTGGATGTTGTCGGCGCTTCCTCAGGACCTCGCCCCCCACCTCAAGGATGTTCATTTGTTGGGACGGGGTTTCTTTCAAGTGTGCCTAGATTCCCCGGATGTCACGAGAGACCTGCTACAGGCCGGGTTTCTACTTCTAGGCTACAGGAGGATCTTCTTGTTTCCTTTCCAACTGGGATTTGACCCAGTTGAAGAGGACAAGCAGGGAGTTTCTGTTTTCATCAGGTTCCCTGGTCTTCCCTCAGTTCATCACTGGCTTCTTTCAGTTATTGGCGAGAGGTTTGGTGTGGTGGTAGAGATCCCCCCTCTCCCTGGCGAGCCCTCTTCGGCTGCTGAGGTGGTCAGGATGGACGGGGTCCCCAGGGTTAGGGTCATTGTCTAGGACCCCAATATTTCAAATGACCACATCATGTTACAGCGACCCGATGGGTCTTTCTTCCGCCAGAGATTTGAGGTTGCAGGTCGGCAGGACCAGTGCAGGATTTGTAGATCCTCGGGGCACTTCGCCAGAGATTGCCCAAAGAAGAAAAAGAGGCCCACAAAGCAACCAGCTCGTACTAGCTTACGACAGAGAGCTGGAGCAGGACATACCGCTCCACGGACACGGCCTCAGACACGGGCTCCCCCCTCTCCTAGGGCTACTCGAGTCCCTTCGGCACCCCGCGCCACCTCTGGCCCACGGTGGGTTCCGGTCACGGCTAGGCCCTCTACTCTAGTTCACTCCTCCACCTCTTCGGAGGCTACCCCCTTGGAGCCTTAGGAGGAGACTACTGTTCAGGAGCCTTGTTCGACTCCACCCTTGGATCAGGTTGTACCTTGCTCAGCAGCGCAGGTTGTTGGCACCTCGTCTGCACCACTTTTTGATCAGGATATCAGGATCCAGTACAGGTGCCTCCCTTTTTGGACAGAGGGAAGGGGGTTTTACAATCTTTTCCTGCTTCGGTAGGAATCCTTCGTACCCCCTCCCCAGGACTGGCTCAGCGGAACTCTTTTTCCGCTTTGGAGGACCTCTCTAGCCTCCCAGATGATGATTTTGTACCCTCTACTTTTGGAGAGCCAGTTATTGGCTTCCCTGTTGAGAGATCCTTCTCTCTCTCACTTGTGGACTTTCCTCCCCTCGGACCTCGTGTGTATGGCAGGAGGTCTGCTTCGATAGAGGCTTCTGTTTCCGCCACCTGGTCCGGTAAGGTATTCCAACCCACTTCCTCCCGCCGATGAGGATAGCCAGTTGGAATATACAGGGATTGGGCGGCATCTCTCATTGCCGTCGCAGACAGCTGACCAGGAATCAGCTCCATCCAGGTGTTTCAGGTGGTTCCCTAGACATTCTTTTTCTTCAAGAACACAAACTGGATATCAGAGATTGCTCCAAGTCAGGTAAGCTGCTCTCAGGCCGGACTTTTTGGCTTCCTACCTCGGGAACCAGAGGAGGTACATGCATTTCAGTTTCAGAATCTATTCTCCCTCTGGTCATTGGACACGGTACCATAACCCCCTCCAGGGCCCAGTGGGTTTTACTTCTGATTGACGGACGTAAGGTTGGTTTCCTCAACCTTTATGCTCCGAACAACAGAGGGGATCGTGTTTTGTTTTGGAAAGAGTTGCTCTCGTGGGCTGACCTTGCGGATTCATGGATTATTGGAGGTGACTTAACATGGTTGAGGAACCTTCGGATAAGAAAGGGGGTAGAGAAGGTGATATCCTGGGATGCCTTCTTGTTCAGGTTCAGTGGCAGAGATGTTTGGTCTGATGATGCATTTCTTGTTCAGTCTCAGTCACTTTTGTTTTCATGGTCGAACCATAGGGTGCAGATGCCTATCCATGCTCGGATTGACAGATTCTATGTGGGTGACTGGGCTCTTGATAGAGGGGGGACAGTTTGCATTGCACCCGGTGTTTCCACTTCAGACCATTTTCCGGTAATTTTGTCCATTTCAGAGCCTCGTCTGAGAGGACGGTCTCACAGTATCAGGATCCCAGACGCCTTATACACGGATGAGACTCTCACAGAGGCAATGTTGGAGATCTGGGTTTCTCATATGCAGGGGGGGTGGCTGGTCCTTCACATGTGGCCACAGCACTTGACAGTATCAGCGACTTCTATCACTCATTTGCTAGTGCTCGGCGTGGTGAGGCACTCAGGGGAGAGATCGGTATCCGCCGGCAGTTGGCAGCCCTTCAGAGGGAGGAGCAGAAATGACCTTCAGATGCTTGGATACAGGAGCGCCTTGCTGCGGCAAGGGTCACTTGCAGACCTTGCTTGATCAGAGAGTTGAGTATGCCTTCCATGCACGGGAGTCCTTTTGGATACAGATGGGAGGGAGAGTCAATAAACATTTCTTCTCTACACTTGGCCCCAGACATAGTAGAGAGAGTGTCAGGCAGCTTATTGACTCTGACGGCGTTTTGCAGTCCCATCCGGAGACCGTCATGCATTTAGCAACAGATTTTTATACCTCCCTCCTTTCTGCAGATCCGAATTCACAGGCCAGAGAGGTGGCTAGAGATGAAGTTTGGCAGAGTTTACTTGTGTTGGTCACCCCAGAGATGTTATGCTCACTTGATGCACGCTTTACCAACACAGAATTCAAGACTGCTCTTTCTGCCCTTCATAAGGGCAAGTGCCCTGGTTCCGATGGTCTTACTCCCTCTTTTTTTATAGCCTTTTGGGATATGATAGGTGATCATATTACTTCAGCCCTGTAGGGCATTTAAGACTCGGGCGAGATGCCTGACTCACTGACCGAGGGACTCATTCACCTTATCCCGAAAGGTGGCAACAGGAATTTTGTATCCCATTGGAGACCCATCACTCTTTTGGGCACTCTTTACAAAATCCTTGCCAAGGCGATCAGCATCCGACTAGAGCCCCTTCTTCCTGATCTCATCCATGATACTCAGACAGGCTTTGTGCATGGCAGGAGCATTTTTGATAATATCTTTTCCTTTTGGGAAGCCACAGAGTGGGCTATGCACAGTGGACAGAGGCTAGCAGTTTTACTCTTGGAGTTTGAGAAAGCCTATGACAGAGTAGATTGGGGTTTTCTTGAGGGCACTCTTCTACGGTTTGGATTTTCAGATGCTTGGATCAGAGGGGTGGCCTCCCTTTACAGATTAGCCCACAGCCAGGTTTTGATTGGAGGGGTAAGGGGTGACACGTTTCAGATTTCCAGATCAGTTCGTCAGGGATGCCCTTTAGCCCCCTTCCTCTTTCTTTTTGTGGCAGAAGCTATGAGTATCTTCCTTAGATCTCAGGCTGAGCTTCTTGGGCTGAGACTGCCCTTGAGACAGGTGCAGGAGCTTTTTGACTATGAGTTGGCTGATGACACTGCTATTTTTATTCAGACCTCCTTCCAGTCACTTGATTCTTTCCGAACAGCCTTGGATATTTTTTGCTCAGCTGCAGGGGCACACATTAACTGGCATAAATCCTTTGGCATTTGTATCACTGATGAGGACACTCCAGGCTGGGGAGTTGACATTGGTTTTTCTTGGATTCAGAGGGGTGTTCCTATCAGGTATTTGGGATGCCAGGTAGGATTGGACATCTCTCTAGCACAGCAGTTTGCCCCAGTACTAGAAAGTATAAGGAAAAAGCTTCTGGAGCTATGCCACACTCGACCTTGCATCTAGAGTTGTGGTAGTGAACCAGGTTCTCTTGGCCACCTCCTGGTTCGTGTGTTCTTGCTGGTGCCGGTCTAGGGATTGCATCACTCAGCTCATCATACTAGTCAGGAATTTTTTATGGAGTGGACTTGATGGCACAACAAATGTTGCAGCAAGGGTGGCCTGGGAGACTATTATTCTCCCTACATGTGAAGGGGGCCTTAATGTCATTGACCCGGACTTGCAGTCCCGGACTTGCAGTGTAGGGCTTTCCTTTGTAAGGTGGTGGTGAAGGGACTCATGCCTGGGCAGGAACCTTAGAAGGATTTCTTTTTTGGATGCATTCAGGCTTGCACACCAACCTTGGGAGATGATTGGGTGGACAGCCCTCGATGGATTTTCACATCAGCCCCTCTCAGATCTCTTGCCTCTCCTCTCATGACTGCCATCCTGAAAGCTTGGGGGAGCTTCAGGAACACTCTTCGAAGGATTCCACCTTCTACCGTCGAAGAGATTGATAGGCAGCCGATCATTTGGAATGATAGTATTCTTGACGAGCATGCCAGACCACTGGGCACTTCCCATTACATGCAGTGGTCTAAATGGGAGAGAGGCCCCACCTACACAATAGGCACTTGGAAATCTTTTATCAGGCAACCTGTGGATTAGAGACTGCAGTCCGTGAGTCACCTCAGAGGGGTAGCACGCAGGATTCAGCAGATAGATGCAGCCATCCCGGTGGAATGGACAGTTGAGCTGCCTATTACTTCCACCACTTGGATGGGGGCTTTTTCGAGGACATCAGTTCCTTTACAGGTGATCGCTCTCCGAGGTCTCGGGGAAGACGCACTGGTCTTTGATGTTGGGGATGGAGGTTTACTTTCTACATCCAAGGATGGCATTCTTCTTGAGGTTGCCTTTCAGCCTGTCAGGATTGCTGGTTTTGTGGACCTTGCAGCGGGCTTGCAATGGTACTTAGACCCCGACCCTCTGCTCTTGGCCTTGGGATCCTGGAGGTTGTGGTTATATGGAGGTGCACCTATCAGGTGCTTGCAGTGGGACCCAGGAGAGTGGGAATGGATAGATCATGGGCACTGAGAGAGGGGGATTCCCTTCTTTCGTTTCACGGTTGGTAATCCCAGGAGGTTTCAGCTGAACAATAGGGGTTGGATTCCCTCCAAAGCCCCCCATTGGGAAAGCTTCTTCATCACCGCAGACTTGCGTAGAAATTTCTAGAGGAGGCTCTGGAAATCCCTCAGAAATAGAAAGATCACTCTTTTCTTTTGGCTTTCTATTCATGGAGGGATTGCAGTGAACCTGTGGAGATCACGATTTGGGGCTGATCCCACTTGTCCTCGATGCCATTCTGCAGAGGAGTCAGTGCGACATTGCCTTTGGGACTGCAGTCAGGCCAGGGCTGTTTGGAAAGGGGTTGCTCGGATACTCAGCATCTTTCACACTTCCCCTTTCTTCATGACTTGGGGCTCAGTCGCATGGTTATCTCTTACCGAGCCCCAGGTGTTTTATGAGGGTGAGCCTTCTTCTTGGGCACTCTCGGTCCGCCGGCAGGTGATAGAGCCCCGCTCTCTACAGGATGTACCACTTACTCCCTTCAGAGCTTCTCATGTTTTAGTGGACACCTCTTGGGAGATTTTGACTAGCATTTCCTCTTGGCACATTTGGAGAGCCAGATGTACTGAGGCCTTGGATGGCACCCAGATACACCCATTACAGGTGTTCACGGGTATTTGGTCTGACACAGTTCACACTTTGATAGCCATATGAGCTAGCATGCAGGGCCCTTCACGGGCAGCCTCTTCCAGAAGGACTTTATTTCTTCAAGTTTGGAGAGGTTCTCCCTTTTTCTCGGAGGTTTTTACCGGATTGAGATGGCACTATCAGCCTCAATCCTTTCTTTTTGGCTCTTGAGCTTTTCGTGCATTGCATGATGTATCCCGTATGGAGCTTGCTCTAACGGTTTTTCTTTAATACTTAATAGAAGTCTCTTTTTGCAAAAAAAAAAAAAAGAAATTAGGGAGCTCAGACTTCAAGTTGCAATTCTAGAGAGAAAGGTTCATGACATGGAGAGCAATGGGAAACAATAAATTATTCAAGAAGCACTACATAGATGTAATGCCTCCCCACCTGCACTATAGCTTGTTTCTACAGTCAAAGATCTAGTTCACAATGAAGTAGGATGTGATTGTAGAGGTCGATACAAAGGCAAGTAAAATTGAAATCGAAGAAGAAATCAAAGAGCATGAAGCTAGAAGTGAGAATGCATTGAAGATTAGAATAGGGTGACTCTTTGAAGGATGGTACAAAGATAAGACTTTTTTGTTTGACACTTTAACACATATCAAGGAAGGCATGCCCAATATTGAATGGAGGGTTGATGATGATGATGAAGCAACTAATATCTGTCACTCTAGAGGACATGTCACGAGACTTACAACTCAAGATTCTCCGACAATCTTCAAAGTTGAAAGGGACCAAGCTATGGATAGCAAGAACTCACACAAGCTCAATTGAAGAACAAGACAACGGAATTAGCCAACCTTAAGGCTGCTAGGAAAGATGGAAAATAGGTAGTATACCGTGAAGGAATAGCAATTATCAAAGAGTTCAAATCCAAACCAAAAGACTCTCAGACTCCAACAGATGTATGGCCGATTATGTGACTTCTTAGACTATTATGTTGGTTGCCTAAATAATTGGGGTTGCTTCTTGCACACCTTGGGAGCTGCCATGCGCCCTCCCTAAGCAGATGTACTAGATGGTCGTTTGTTGTCACATAGACCTGTTGATCTCCCGTAGACATTAATAGACTCTCTCTCTCTCTCTCTCTCTCTCTCTCTCTCTCTCTCTCTCATGTTTGGATCACAACAGTTTGGAGAGCTTGCTTTCCCATCCTCACCTCGCAGCCTTGGGCAACTACATTACCAAGGTCCTTGCATACCGTGACCAATGTATTACATAGGTAGCAACATGCTAGCTGTCCACTCCACCCTTCTTCAAAGAAGGAGACTTTTTGTAACATTCCATTGGGTCCCATGGGTCGATTTCAGGCCCCCAGAGGACGATAATAATAGTTTCTTTCTTTCTTTCTCTCTCTCTCTCTCTCATGTTGATACTTTGTAGATTTTCATGAAGCCTTTGACACGGTACACACAAAACACCGCTGGTAGAGAATACATTATATTGGAATTCCCCAAAAAACATACACACTATTCATGAAGTGTATGAGAAAGTGAAATTCCAGCTCTGCGAGAAAAACAAAAGCTATGTCGATCAAAACTTAGAGAGAGACCCCACCAAGTATCATTTACAGGAGGCAGCACCTTGATGCATTGAGTCTTTAAATACATGGGTATCGAGGTGCCAAATGATCATAAATGAGTCCCCACCTGTGCTGACTTGCACCTAAAGGTAGGTCAAAGAAGCTAGTAACACTTTCAAGGACAAATGCAAGCAAGTTGACATTTGGTGCTCAAGAAACACCTCTTTATGCTTCAATCACACCAATGATTTTTATTTTGAGTCGCGGTTCGGGGAGGCATTCTCTCCACCGTTGAGTGAAATAATTTTGAGAAAGTCTAAAAGCGATTTCTCACAAGCTTCTTGGGAGTCAAAGAATCCACTTCTTTGTCCACATCTTGCTCCTATAGATGGGTAGCATGGGAATCATACACATCGATCCAATAATTTGGATCAATTGTCCATCCAAAACATTAGCTAAGGACTTAAATTCCATATCTAATCAGAAATGGCACAGCTGGGATTACCCATGCAAATGTGTGCATTGACGTACAGTGTTTGGCTTGGTCTGACACGTTGGTCTCCTCTATCTAGAACCTCAGTGATGATGAAGGTGACTAACACTTTCATCTGAAAGGAAAATACCACTAAAGAAAGATCATAGAAGGATTTCGGAATCTAGTGTTTACACGTGTGGATTTCAAAGGAACTAACAGAGCTTTGTTAAAGAACAAAGCCTCAAAACTTGCAAAGGTAAAGGTAGCCCCATAAAAGAGGGTGAATGGGATGTCTATAGAGATGGAATTACATTGATCAAAGATTTCAAAGCTAAATCAACAAACTCCCAGTCTATAATTGATGTGTATGATCTCCATTTGTTTTCTTTTGTCTTAAGTTCAGTAACTTCAGCTAGGTATTGTGTCGTTCTCGATGATCGTGTGCTAGTTCAATGACTTTGGCTAGGTATTGTGTTGTTCTCTCCATGCCATCACACATTGGACCTCCTACCTTTACATCTTAGATTTCTGACTAGTAGTGCACCTTCTTATACTAGGAGCTTAACCATTCCCAGTCCCACCTATCCTTTGATATGACACTCCCCAAAGCCATATAAGACACACATAGGACTCCTCCATATACCACTAGTATGACTTTGATCACTCCTTAGACCACATCTATATAGCAACACTCTCCTAGAGCAAGTAGATGATGAGCCAAATATTGATTCCTCATCACCAAAAAGGCCATCTTTTGGTGGTTCTAGTGATGCCCTATAGGCCATGGTATGTGCCTTGTAGGCATAAGTGTAGGCACTTATAGTGTTAGTGCCTTCTATGCCACATAGGACACTTAGTCCTATGTGACACCTAGGACACTTAGTCCTAGGCCTAGATACAAGTACTTTGTACTTGTGTTTTGCAACCTTATCTATCTATTTTGACGTGACTTCTACATCAACTTCGTCCTGTACCTGCACTCTCTCTCTCTCTCTCTCTTCGTTTTGCATCTACAGTGGTATCAGAGCCTAGTATATGATCTTCGTGATGACAATGCCATAGTTCTCACTAGCACTTTGCAAAAAGGGCTTTATCACCTTGATCATCATTCAGCTACACTTTCTATTGAAGCATTGGCTATTTCAGATTCACAACTTGCTGAAACTCATCTTTGGCATGAGAGAATGGGCCATCTCAATTATAAAGCTCTTGCAACGCTACATTCACAGCAGATGGCAAATGATGTACCTCAGACTCACACAGTTTCTAAACATGTGTGTGAGGGTTGTCTTTTGGGTAAGATGCATCGATTTCCTTTTCAAAAGAATTGTCCAAAACTCTCACAAAGGAAACTGCAGCTAGTACACAGTGATGTCTGTGGCCCAATGAGGACAAATGCCATTGGAGGATACAAGTATTTCATGACTCTCATTGATGATTTCACAAGGTATTGCTGGGTATATCCTTTAAAGGCCAAATCTGAAGTTTTCTTATGCTTTCAGAGATGGCTGAATATGGTTGAGAATGAATCAGGATGCAAGCTTGTCACCCTCAACACAGATAGGGGGGGTGAGTATATGTCAAAGGAGTTTGATGCATTCCTATCCTCACGGGGCATTATTCACTCATGCACTACTCCTTACACTCCTCAGCAGAATCCTGTTTCTGAAAGGAAAAAGGGGTCCACAATGGAGATGACCAGATGCATGCTTAAGGCCAAGTCTTTGCCCAATAAATTTTGGCTTGATGCAGTAATGTGTGCCAACTATGTGCTGAATAGATCACCTACACGGGCATTAAAGATATGAAGCATGGAAAGGCAGGAAGCCTTCACTTTCACACATGAAAGTTTTTGGGTCTCTTGCATATGTTCATGTACCATCTCAGCTGAGACATAAGCTTGATGACAAGGCAATCAAATGCATATTCATTGATTACAGCCAGGAGAGCAGAGGGTATCGGTTATATCAACCAAATACTGGGAAGATTATTGTCAGTAGAGATGTGATCTTTGCTGAACATTCAGCTTCTCCTCTTGTGGGCTGCAAAGCAAAGCCAGATATTTGCCTTTGAATCTTGGTTACCTCTACCATCATCAGAAGAGGATTTTGAGAAGCAACATGCGCCTCCTGCAGGCCCTCCACAAAGCAATAATCAGCCTCAACCTCATGCTGATTTGCAGGTTTCTCTTCCGGCACAAAATGATCCCATTACTAATGATGCAGTCATTGAAGAAAGAGCTGTTAATAGACAGCAAAGGCAAGTTCCCAGATGGCTTCTGGATACATTGAGGGACAGCAAACAAGATCAGCCTTTTGCTGCCCGGACAAGATCAGGGAATAGACAGCATGGTCACTTTCTTGAGTTTGCACTCCTTGCTACAGCATGCAATGAAGAGCCTTTGTGCCATAAAGATGCTTTTGACTAAAAAGAGTGGATGGATGCAATGAAAGCTGAGTTACAATCTATTGCAAAAAATGACACTTGGGAATTAGTAGATCTCCCACCTGGCAAGCATGCCATTGGAACGCGGTGGGTCTACAAATTAAAAAGGAAATCTGATGGCAGCATAGATCGATACAAAGCCCGTCTTGTTGCAAAAGGGTATGCCCAACAACAAGGCATTGACTTTGAGGAGACATTTGCTCCCACATCCAGGATTACTACCATTCGATGTGTCATTGCCATTGCAGCCCATCATCATTGGCAAGTGCACCAACTTGACATCAAGACTGCCTTTCTTCATGGGGATCTGCCGGAAGAAGTCTATGTCACACAACCTCCTGGCTTTGAGGTTGTTAATTCTGAAAATAAGGTATGCCGGCTTAGAAAATTCCTTTATGGTTTGAAGCAGGCACCCAGGGCATGGTATGTCAAAATTCATGCACACTTACTATCCCTTGGTTTTCAGAATAGTCCCACAGAACCCACTCTTTATTTCCGTGGGAGTGGATCTGATTTTTTAGTGCTGATTTTATATGTGGATGATATGCTTATCATGGGCCCAGATACTCAGCAAATTGCAGCTTTCAAGGCTGATTTGCAGCAGATTTTTGACATGTCAGACATGGGACAGATCCATTATTATTTGGGCATTCAGTTTGCTCATGTTGAGGGGGGTATCATGATGTCTCAGTCCAAGTATATTGGACAGCTCCTTGATCGTTTTCAGTTTGAGGATTGCAAGCCAATCTCTACTCCAGTGGACCCTGGCCTCAAATTCTCAGCTCGTGATGGGAGCCCACCATGTGATATCACTCTTTATCAGCAGGCTGTTGGATGCCTTATTTATTTATGTCACACCAGACCTGACTTGCAGTATGCAGTATCTCAGCTCAGCAGATTCATGCACATGCCCAATTCACAGCATTGGCAGGCAGTGAAGAGAGTCTTCAGATATCTCAGAGACACTCAGGATTTAGCCCTCTTCTATGGTGACCAGGGTTCACTTACCATGCATGCTTACACGGATAGTGACTGGGCACGATGTTCCGACTCTAGAGTGTCACATACTGGCAATTTTTTTTGTTTGGCAATTCATGTATTTCTTGGCTCAGCAAGAAGCAACCGACAGTTGCCACGTCTAGTTGTGAGGCTGAGTACAGGGCAGCATTCACTGCTACAGTAGAGTGTGTTTGGCTTTGACAGTTACTTACAGATCTTGGTATTTGCCAGACATCCTCCACTATTGTCTACACTGACAGCCAGAGTGCTTTTTTTATTGCGCGTAACCCAGTGTTTCATGCGCGTACCAAGCATATTGAAGTTCACTATCATTATGTTCGGGAGTGGCTGTCAGTAGGAGACATAGAGTTGTCCTATCTTCCCACAGAGGACAACATCGCAGATATGTTTACAAAGGCACTTCCTCGTCCCAAGTTCGAAGTCTTCCGACAGGCTTTACACTTGGTTCCCTTTGTTACATGATTTGACATTCCTTGTACATTCATAGGTGGCTATATCCTTTTGGATGAACATGTGCCACCCTACCAGAAACTACCAGGTATTCTGAGACGTTTCCAGAGTACTTCAGCCCATCCCATGGAGGGGGGTTTGTAGGCCATCTTTTGGTGGTTCTAGTGATGCCCTATAGGCCATGGTATGTGCCTTATAGGCATAAGTGTAGGCACTTATAGTGTTAGTGCCTTCTATGCCACATAGGACACTTAGTCCTATGTGACACCTAGGACACTTAGTCCTAGGCCTAGATACAAGTACTTTGTACTTGTGTTTTGCAACCTTATCTATCTATTTTGACGTGACTTCTACATCGACTTCGTCCTATACCTGCACTCTCTCTCTCTCTCTCTCTCTTCGTTTCGCATCTACACAAATTTCTCTTCACGTAGTAGCCTAGCACTCGTTCCCTACACTATTAAACAAAAGAAAGCCACCCAAAGGGTCGATAGCCCATAATACTTGGTATCATGCTTAGCATAAAGCGCTTAGGCAATAGTAGCACATCGAGGCCAAACACTTAGTACAACACAAGAAACAATAGTTTCTTATCTGTCATGAACATGAGCTCTTGAATATCTTAATATATAATAACTCCAAATAATTTCGGTTAAAGCACTTGGAGAGGAGATCACCACATCCCTTCTAGGACCTTAGTCCTTAGAAATCCTATGCAAACATACTATAGGACGTTCTTGACCATCTCAGGCACAATCTCAAGACACCAGTTCCACACTCTTCAACTGGCCCGCCTAAAAGAGGCCATTACGAATTAAAATGAAAAGGCCAACGATCAAAAGGGCTTCAAGCAGAATTCCCAACCCATGGTTGGGGGTGGTTGCTCAAGCTATTCATTAAAGCCTTTTGTATTGGCTTCTTTAGTCCTTGGACCATGAGCAACATCATACTTATTCACAAAGGAGGAGATCCCACATGAAGAGTTCACTATTGAAAATGCAATAGCTACTAGTATATCCATTTTCTCTTCTTGAATAGAGTAGGATTCAATTCCAACCCACCTCGTGATGTTTTGCAATATGAGGGGCTATTCCATCATTAAAACTATTATCAAGCAAGCCTATTGTCTTGAATGAAAAATAAATAAATAAATTTGTTTGTTTATTGCTTTGAAAATAAATTAAAAGTGAATGTCTTTAAGGCCTAAAATTTAAATCCTTTCCTTGACTTTTAGAGGTTTGGATAATGTAAAACAATATTAAATTGTATTATTTATTACTTTTCATACAAGGTTGTGAATTATCAATTGTAAAACACCTTGAATCCTTTTCACATGGAAAACACTGCTTAGATTTAATGAGGAAAAAAATACCTGAAGATATTGTGATAAGACTTGATACATAGATAAATTTGCTTTTATAGGCCCACAAATACCAGTACTTGGATAAGTCATAAAGAATGTCTCAGGAATGATGGAAAGAATTAATGCCACAAGTAAAACACCGTAAGTTAAGCTTGAAGTGTGTGAGGCACTATATAGCTTTTGCATTGGTGCACATGTTTTGAGAGTAAGCTGCCAACAGATTTTTACAAATAGCTTCAATCATCGTCTTGTAAAAGACCCTAACTAAACAAAATACTATATTTCTTAGTTTCCTTATAAGGACACAAACTCTTAAAAGACTAGAAATACTATATGCAATGTTTCATATGGTTCAATGAGAAAAAGCATGTTTTCCTTTATCAATGTCGAAGTCATTGAATATTCGTACTTTTTCTTTATCCCAAAGCATGTAAGTATGAATCAAAACTTTTGACACAAACTATGATTAAAAATATAGCATATAAATATAGCCTTTTGATGCCAGAATATGGAACACAAATATGGCCTCTTGACACTAGATGACGAAGTTTGAATCAAGCCTTTCGACACTAGAATATAGCACATAGACTATGAACATGAGTACTTGGAAGACATGGACGTTGAAGGTGACCATAAAGCTTCCACTCTCAACAAGAGTCATATAAGAGGTAAAGAGAATTCTATGGAGAGCATGATGAGAGAAAAAAAGGAAAGAATGACAATCAAAATTGAATAGCAAGATATGACAATAATGTATCAAATTGTAAGCACTCTAAGTGACAACTTTAAAAATGTAAAGTTTTTCGATATGTTAACTCGTCTATCCTCCAAATCCTGGGGTCTAATAATCACGCCATCCTCCGACTCCCTCAGCAATTGGTTGCAGTCGAACCAGGTCTCGGTGGGGAACTCCTGGTCCCTCCCCAATCCGTGTTGGAGTAGGTCCAACCGTATAATACGATTGATCTCATCCTATGGGACCAAGATATTAGGGGCATCTAGGCTGTACTAAAAGGGGGGAAGATGGTCCATCTGAATATCCTGCCCGAACCTCGCTTTTAGCTAGTCGTATAGATTACTCTAGTGCCACCCTCGCTAGTCTCCCTCTAGGTAAGGTGTGGGCCCTATGAAGATAGGTGACCATCTGGAATATGGCATCAATCTCGAGTGGTGTCATGGCAAACTTTGCCTCTATGATCTAGTGGGGGACTGAAGGCTTACTCTAAATCATTTTGGATCCCATAGTCACCTGCAGCCTCTCAAAACGTTGCCACTCAATCGTTCGCTGACAGGTCACCCGCCAGATTGGTGCTGCGTACATGGTTGTCGGCCTTACCAATGTGTCAAATAGGCATCCCTTCGTCGGGGGTCTCGAAAGCGTACCTGAAAGCACTGCCACTCTAGTTAAGCTAGAGCTCCTTGCCCTTGTGCAAGTCATGCCCTGGCTGCGTGGATCATCGTGAAGACTGGCCTCACAAAGACTGCCCCAAAGTAGGTTTAGGTGATTGAGGAGAGGTGATACAAAATGCCCATCACCTCTCATTTGGAGAAAGGTATATTTGGGCAAAGCACTCCCTTCACATGGTCGGTCATGTCTTGGATGAGAGTCTTAGCCAATTGGGCAGCACTTTGTACTCTTCCATAGGACACATCTTAAACTGGAACTGGAATTGGAGAGAGAGGCACAGGGGAAAGAACAAGAATTGGAGGCTCAAACGATAAAATTTGAAACTGAGTGGGCAACTTGGGAAAAATAAAGTTTTGAGCTGCAACAAGAAAAGGAGCAGCATGATAAACACATATGGGGGCTCCAACAGGTAAACAAGACTTAAGAAATTGAATTGAGAGCTCTTCAGAGCGACAAAGAATCATGGGCAATATCACAAAAATCATTTTAAGAACTAACGACCAGTTGCACAGTATGAAAAGGATCAGCTCCAACTGGTACTCACTTTTGCCTTAGAGGCATTAGCAAGTACCTCAGTCACTGTGGCTTCCTTGCAGGCTGGTATGATGCAGAGAAATTGCAGGTAGGGAGGCGAATTCTACAGCAACATGAGGCACACTTTGCAGACATGACCAAATCTTCGTGCAAAGTGCACCACTTTTCTGGTTACTGTGGATACCTAGACATCAGCTTTGACTACGCTAGTGGCCACCAATAACAGATACAAGAAGATAGCAGACATTATGGGCGAGGATGTGCAGAATGTAAAGAAAAGTACAAGGAGCTTTAGCGCATCCTTGAGACACTGGCGATTGAAGCCTAGGTGGAGCACTCTCACGTGTGTCCTCTACCATAACCGCAGCTCTTTCCTCTGTTGGTTCGCCACCAGATGATTCATCCATTTCTTGTGTGGCTGATTTTCAGGTTTTGATAATTGCAATTGCATCCACCAAGCTTTTTGGTTTTGGATATATTGCTTCGGATGAATTGTGTTATTTGGCCTGATTTGGCACTTCTCTATCTATTTACATATTCTGCTTAGTCACGCCACAGCGATTATCTCCATGAATATTTAAAAAAAAATTTAAGTTTGTTTTCAAATATTACTTTACCTTTTTCACACAGAGAATTCCACACACATCCTTACACCCTAGTCACTGATACAGTGAATTGATAGCGGTGGCGGGGACCCATTGTGACCAGGCTTGGTCCAAGCCAATGACCAGACTTGTCCAGTCCGATGGCAAGACTCAGTCCAAGCCATTGATCAAACTTAGCCTAAGCTGATGACTGGAGTTCGTGTGGTACAGACCAATGACTAGCATTGTCTCGGTCCCGAAACTTTGGCCACAAATTTTGGTAAAGCACAGGGACAGCACAAAAAATAGGGGTCTCCAGCCCACCATGATGGAAGATTCCACAAAGGAGCATTGGGCCAACCGATCAGTGGCCCCAATTAATTGATGCCGAAGAGGACCAAGACCGTGGTACCTTGGATTTCCAAAGAGTGTGCACAAGGGACACCCCTCCACTAGCACACACCTGTATGGATGCTATCCTGCACATGAAGGAGTTATGACACTGCCAAGAAGTTGGTATAGGTGCAGAGACCAAAGTATCACCTTAAGATAATGAACCAAAAGCTGGTAAAGTCTCCTAACTGAATGGCATAGTCGAGAGGTGTCAAGTAGAAAGGCAATAAAATAGTGTCTCAGAGATAGAGTAGGGACATCTGGCAATGGAGGAGGAGGAGAATCATGGCTTCAAATAGAAAGACTACCCGCTGATCGCGATAAGGAAAGGAGAATAAATGAAGGTCGGGGAGAAAGGGTAGGAGAGGATCATTCGTACAAAGACAAAGAAAAGAATACGAGAGAAGAGAGGCTTGAGCTACAAGAGCACCTATTATATCGGGGATTCTTGGTGAGTGGTCTTTGTACCATCCGAGAGGTGGATCTGTTTACTTTGGTCAGCTGCATAACACTGTGGCGAGCCCAATTCTTGTTCTATTTCACTCTAGCACGTGCAGCTTCTTACAAGCATAAGCATTAATCTGTCTTTGTCTTTCATTTGATCTTCCATCCCATACTTGCACCATCATCTACACTACAGTCTACATAGTAACCATTCCATAGTTGCACCATCACCGTGTGATCCATCGCACGGTTCCTGCATCAACGCCCATAGTGGCAAGTTTAACGGATTTCTTGCACCTCACACCAGTGGCCTTTGGCCTCTAGTAAATTGTAATACCTCCAGAAGAGATTAAAAACCCCCTTAGACAAAGCGCTAGTGCTTTCACTCACATTTCCGGGACCCCAGAATCAAGTCTCTTCTCTTTGATTCACGTGCCTGTCCAGCTGGGATGTACAACAGTCTCTTTTGGGAGACAGACCTATTGCAAACAGGCTGGTCTCACATAGAGAGACTGCAACTACTGCGTCTTTCATGGATGTTCTGTAGCAAGCCATCGATCCCACATCAGATCCTACTAGTGAAGTTTGGAGCTACCCCTCTATAGCTCGATGTAGTCTTCTAGGAGGTCACTTATCTCTATAGAGTTAGAGACTTTGGTACCACAACATCTGGATGGTGCAGATTGCCATGATTGACCTTGACCTTATGTATAACCTTGGAGGCACAGGGGGATCAAAGGAGTTGGTATGATCAAATAGGCATATAGTTTGCAACCTTGGGTCTATAGATGGACAAACTCCATCATTTTAATATAGCCTTGAGTTCCATCCAGTTCGCTTACCTACGACGAGGTGAACTAGGTCATTAGAGAGGGTAGCTCCACATGTACATGACTTGGCTAGCTCCGCTTTTGGTAAAACTTAGCTCCTACAGAGATTGAAGATGCAAGACATGCAATGGAAAGGAAAGTAGAAAAACAAGACTAGTCAAACATAATGGAAATGAAAGAATGCTAGAAAGATATGTACAACCAAGCAAAGTGCTTACATGATCAAGAAAGACTTGAGGCTTGATTGATTTGACATGAGAAAGTACAATGCCTTTATAGGATAGGCACACACACTCTAAGTGTCAAATGTATATGGGATAAGTCCCATAGTGACACGTGGCACTCTAGGATATAAAGTAGTGTAGTACTACTCTAGAAAACACACTAAAAGTCACTCATATTGACTCCATTTCCTAACACCCCCCCATGGAGGAAAGGTGAGGGACTACTGGAATGGAACCAAGAACAGAACATGACAATGACGGTCATCAAAACTGTGCATGCCGGTCTAGAACTAGACATGGCTCCCACACAATCTCAGAGGCAAGTGAGAATGGCTCAGAGGCTAGTGAGCATAACATAGAAATCTCATCTAGCATGGCTCAGAGGCTCATCATGCATGGATGCATGATCAACTTAGAGGTCTAGGAGACCAATGCACCAACAAATAGACCTATCAAAGCCAAAAACACATGGCTCCCACAGTACATCCCCTCCTGGCTCCAAAGACTAATGAGGAACATGGAGCCACACACAAAAATTAGAAAAGAAATACATCATTTTAGGAGGATTGTCCGAGGCAGAGTACCTTTATTGACTACACACACATGATTTATTGCATTCATTTTTGGGAAACACCCCCACGGCAGAGTACCCAAGTATATCATGCTTAGAAAGCAAAATCATGATCTCCATCATTCTCTAGATGTTGGAGACAGACAGTAAGAACATGATCCTGTGTCGGATGGTCATCTTTGTCTGCATCATCACTAGTGGTGGATGCCACCCAACTGGCATGATCCTTCGATTGTTGTTGAGCAAGCTTCTGGTAGCACCTGTCCTCAGTATGACCGAGCTTGTTGCAATAAGTGCACTTGAACGGCTTGAATGTCTTTCCTCTTGCTAGTGGAGTCGATGGCCTAGGTCTCCATTTGCTGGTGGAGGCAAGAGCCTGTGTAGCATCCAATGAGTAGAATGGAGATTCTTTGTTGCGGCGATCCTTTTCAAGAAGAAGAGACACCGTATCTTCGAAGGTAGTCGATGCAATGCGAGTACTTCAAGGGCATTTTCAAAGCGAGAAATCAAGTACTTCAAGGGCATTCTCAAAGCGAGAAATCCCTTCCATACTTGTCATGAGGACATCCATTTTGTCCTTGTCATCCGGGCAACAAGCAACACCTCAAGTTGGAGAGTTGTTGAACTAAAGACTGAAGTTTTGCTATATGTGCACTCAAGGTATCACACTCTTCCATTTTCAACTTATAAAATTGCATTTTCGAAAAAACCTTGGAGTTTGTGATTTTGTTACCAAAATTTATATTCTCAAGGCGTGCCCAAATCTCCTTGGCCGTTGACTTGAAGTCGATGTGATGAATCAAAGAATCATCTAGGTAAAGCCCAATTTGCGATGGCTCTAGAGTTGTGTTGCTTCCAAATCTTGCGCATTGGAGGTTCCATTGTAGCAAGATCTTCATCATCTTCAATGGAATCCCAAACATTCTCCTTCATGAGAAGGAGTTGGACCTTCATTTGCCTTCTCCTGTAAATTTTTCCACGAGCAAGGAACTTGTCGATAGTGAGCCCATTGTGGATGATCTGGGAATGTGAGCAGAGAGAGCTGTCCCTTTGACAGGCACCTGGCGTAGAGGTAAAGATGTGGCGCTTAGGAGCGGGCTGCTTGCTGCGAGCAGTGGTAAACTGAGTGGGCAGAAAAGAGGGCAGAAAAGATGGCAGAGAATGGCTGGAAGATAAGAGGGCAGAGAAGCAGGCAGAATAACGAGCAGAAGAGCGGGAAGAATAGCTGGTTCTTGAGCAGAGAAGTGGGTAGAGAAGCGAACAGAATAGTGGGCTCTTGAGCAGAAAAACGGGCAGAATAGCGGACTGTTTTGCTGCTTGCTGCGAGTTGAATGGTGGGCTTGTTTGCTGCTTGCTGTGAGCTGGGAACTAGGCAAGAGAGTGGCGCCTATGAGCGGAGCATGGAGCTGCCATGAATCATTGGAGCTGACGAGCCATTGGAGCTGAGCTGCCACACAGCTGCCACGAGCCATGAGTTGAGTTGCCATTGTTGGTGAGGCTCGGGTGGAGAAGGAGTAGAGCCCAAACATGGAATAGAGAAGGCAGCCCTCCAAGGGGAATGAGGGAGAGAGGCTTCAATGTCCTCAACCTCTTACCTCAACCTCTTGGAAGTTAGCCTAGCTCTGATACCATATGAAGATGCAAGACATGGAATGGAAAGGAAAGGAAAGTAGAAAAGCAAGACTAGGCAAACATAATGGAAATGAAAGAATGCTGGAAAGAAATGTACAACCAAGCAAAGTACTTACATGATCAAGAAAGGCTTGAGGCTTGATTGATTTGACATGAGAAAGCACAATGCCTTTATAGGATAGGCACACACACTCTTAGTGTCAAATGTATATGGGATAAGTCCCATAGTGACACGTGGCACTCTAGGATATAAAATAGTATAGTACTACTCTAGAAAACACACTAAAAGTCACTCAAATTGACTCCATTTCCTAACGGAGATCACTGCTTGCGAATCTCAAAAAAGGGGTTTACTGAACCTTCACGCTACACGGGGATTCATTTTCTACATGCACTGAGGATCTTGATTGGATAGCTTTTGGTGTCTTCTCATAGGCTACTAGTTGAGACAAGATAGGTAGAGGGCATCCCATGTGAGAGACAGATCTGCACTTTATGTGATATGTAGGAGAGGAGCACTTTGCATTCAGATGCCTTGTATACTATGAGATATGTGGTTTTGGCCCACTCACGGAGTTCTTGGCACATCTTGATCAGCCATGCATGGCCATTTTCCTCCTCGATGGCAAAAGATATAGACATCAGCTCATACGAGTACACGTGATAGCACACAAGATACCGCCTGAGCGAGGACAATTCGTGACTTTTCTGCATAGACCCAAGCAAGGGGTAACAGGGACTAGACATAGTACAAACTTAGAGTGAAATCCACAGACTCAACCTTGGGTGGACACTCACATGAGGACTATAGACTCCTCTTTACTCTTTGGCGTGAAAGACCATGGGAGTGATGGTAGCACTTGTTAATCAACGAGATTCCTATGAGAGGTTAGGAGGTGTTGTGAGTGTTATAGTCTTAGCATTCACAAAGACAACATGTGCTACAAATTCATGATTAATTAGATTGCTCAACAAAGAGTCTTGCTATTCAGTGACTGCATAAAATGACTAATATCCCCTGAGACTATTATCCCCTGAGATCCCTCTGTTCGGAACCAAATGGGGAAAGATACAACCAGAATACTACTGTTAAACAAACACGAAACCACAATGTGAAAATGAGAAACAAGCCACACAGTTCTTGGCACCTGAAACATGATCTCCCTGAGACCCTCCCCAAGACCATCTGAGATAGTTGCATCAATGCAGTCCTAAAAAGTGTGGAGAACCCTTAACAGGACCAATCATTGTCAACGGTTCCTGCATCTAGCAATCCAGCAACCTCATCAGCGTTTGAAAAAGATTTGTTAATCTCACAAGCATTCTCTTTACCTCTCTTTGTTCTTTCTCCTTTTGTTTCTTGAAGCAAAATCTCTCTATATGACCGGCTTTCCAAAATAGTAGCATGTGTGTGTGTCTACTCTAGGATCCTTCGTCCTTTTGTCCTCTTGTTCAACTCGGGATCCTAGCTCATTGGGTTGTTTCAGCAATGCTTGCATCCGGTTAAGAAATGTCCCCGGACTCTCCATTTCTTCCATTTGCAGGCTAAACAATTCCTCAACATGCTTCATCCTCACACCAAAAACTGTTTCTAAGATCCTCCAATTTTCTACTATCGTATTCTCTACATAGACATGATGAAAATATTCACTGCCAAGTGCATGCCCTATCGAACCAACCGCCTTGTCATTTTGTTGTGTCCATGCAACCGCCTCCTGTTCACCTTCAAGCTTCATATCAATGCCTGCAGTTAAACCCCACAGACCATTTGCCATCAGATATAGCCGTGTGGCTACCTGCCACAATGGAAAGTTATGGCCTATAAACGTAACAATTGACCCTTCGACAGCCTTCTCCTTTTTCAGAGGATCCATTGCTCACAAAGTTTCTTAGGCCCTTACAAAGTCTACTACAAATAAAATATTCGTATGGATGAACGAATGCAAACTTTTTCAAAGAACACCCAAACCTCACTCAGCAATTATGGAAATCATGACCTATCTCAGCAAGTCCTCTCAACATGGATCCTCTGATACCAATTTGTTGTGATTCTTATAGTCTTAACATTCAAAAAGGCAACATGCAATACGAGTTCATGATTAATCTTCGGAAGACTCATGGGTCTATGAGACTGAAAGAAAACCTGATACAAATCACAGTAAGGGTGGAGCTACTGAAATGAGCATCATCACCCGTGCTGAATCCTAAGTCTGATCATACATAATAATCAAATACATCAGAATGTAACAATGAAAAGAAAAGGACTGGAGTGGAGTGGAATCCTCCGTATGTCATGTCGCCCTGGCTGGTGCATAGCTGGTGATGGGACGCTGGCGCCCGTCAAGGGGTGCCGTGCCTCTCGGTCTCTTGGACGAGGCTCGACGCAAGACCAGAGCCACCGTGACTCCCGTGGGACGTAGTATCTTGGGTCTAAACAATGACGTGAGGTCCCCCAGAGTGATCTATGTGTCCCCTCGATGTCTCGTGTGTCGTGCTGCGAGCGTTGGATCGGGGTCTCTGTCACGTTTGCAGCTAGAGACTGGACGATCAATGTCACTCGATGGGAAGAACTCTATGATCCTGCTCTGAGAGGTGTCTGACGATGTGGCCAAGCCCCCCGTCGCCTGAGTAAGTACTCTCTGTGTCGGACCCCCTCGTGAATGAAGGCCACGAGGCATCTCTGATCTGAGTAGGCGAGGAATCTGGAAAGGAGCCCGGAGCCGTCTCTGAAGAGACAGTGGTAGCAACCTCGAATCTTGTAGTACACTGGGCACCTGAAAATAAAATGCTCCTCCGACTCAACCTCCTGACAATCGCACAATATGCATAAGCGATGCTCGCTAGGGATCCCCTCTACTCTGCCGCTCTCTATGCGGAGGCGGTGTGATGATACCCGAAACTGTCCGATGGAGATCCGTAGTGAGTGAGGCATATGAAGCTCAATGTACCCCGGTGGTGTGATGAATCCCTCCTTCGAAATACGAAGACAGTAATCTCTGTAGAAACTCAGCTTCACTGGAAGCTCCCTCGGCTCCAACCAGGTCCTAAAGGTGTGTAGCTGCAAGAGATCCTCTTGAATGACCTGGTTGGTGTGTGGCCCGATCAAGATGGTGGGTGGGAGTTCCGGAGGGGCATCTAAACTGTACCAAAAAGGAGGTATCCTATCGATGTGAAACCCTAGTCTCATAAACCATCTGTGAGTCCGTGCATACCAGCATCGCTCGTCTCCCTCTGCTACCAACCTCATGGAGGAATCGAGAGCCAACCATGGCAACCTCTGTCTCCCTGATGAGCAGTCCCCATATGATCTAACTTGGTGTAGATATGTGATGGTTTGAAAGGCTGCATCTAGCTGGAGTGGAGAAGCACCAAACTCGGCCTGAATGATGTGATGTGGTACAGACAGTTTCTCCCGGATCATCCGTGAGAGATTAGGATATGTAGGTGCTCCACCTGTGTCCACTCTATCTCTGACATCCGTGAGAGCATGAGGATCTGTAGACTGCTCAACGAAGAGTTTTGCCATTCGGTAACTGTGTAAAATGACAAGTATCCCTTGAGATTCCTCTGTTTATAAAGCCATAAATAGATGCATGAGAAAAGAATGACACAGTTTGATGAATAAAGACTCCTTTATTGACTCCTACACAAACTCACAACAAATACTCTAATCATGGACTAGGGCAATGCATCCGTATGGGGCTTGTTGCTGCCCTTACAAAATACTCTCTGAACCACAACACCTATAGACACTACTGCCGACCCAGCTGAGAATGCCCTAGGATATAACACTAGCTCGTGAAGACTACTATGTCGCTCGCTCACTACTCAAGCGACTCACATGCGTGCCTTTGACAGTGACCTCTACCACCATTCGGGGATCCAAAAAGAAGAATCCCCAAGGTCTGCTATGTTTTTGTAGAAGGTCACCGAACCCATAGGACTTTCCACATTGCATGCCGTTTTCAATTTGTACTCCATGCACTTGTATCTTGGCCCAATCAAAGTCAGCCGACCAGCCGCAGCCAATCAATTCTCCAGTACTAGACACCACATCAAAGTCGTCTAGAACCCCCCCATGAAGATCCCATTGCAACAGAGCCAAACGGGTAAAGGTACAACCAGAATACTACTGTTTAAAAAACACGAAACCATCACATGAAAATGAGAAACAAGCCACACAGTTCTTGACACTTGAAACATGATCTCCTCGAGACCATCTGAGATAGTTGCATCAATGCAACTTTTTAGGACTGAATCAATGTATTCCAAAAAAGTGTCGAGAATCCTTAAAAGGCCCAATGGAAGGTTACCGCCTATAAACGTAACAATTGACCCTTCGACAGCCTTCTCCTTTTTTAGAGGATCCAATGCTCACAAAGTCTCTTAGGCCCTTACAAAGTCTACTACAAAGAAAATATTCGTATGGATGAACAACTGCAAACTCTTTCAGAGAACACCCACAAATCACTCGGCAATCATGGAAATCTCACGACCAATCTCAGCCAGTTCTCTCAAGTGGATGCTCTGATACCAATTGTTGTGATTCTTATAGTCTTAACATTCACAAAAGGGAACATGCAATACGAATTCATGATTTAGCCGTAAAAGCGGTCCAACCTCTATAGCAACCCATCATGTCTCTATGCTAGCCAAAGGGGTATTCAAGGAGTGAACGTTGATCCTTGCCAAAAATTTCTACCTTTTGATGGTGAAGTTGCTTGTTCCTAGGAGCCTCTCTTTGCTAGGGTAACCTCTAAGAAAGAGGCCCTCCAAGCTTGTCCTCAAGAAAAAGAGATTCCTCCCAACTTGTCCTCAATAAAGGTCCATGACAAATTGTCCTCAACAAAATCCATGTTGCTAAAGTTTCTTTCTACAACCCAAGGATCTACTTTCGGCAACCAACTACAAGTTGATGACAGAAGGATCATGTCTATTGTATGGAAGCAGGAGTGTATCCAAGCACACCTGCACAATTGTGCAATCAAAATGTTCCATCTCATGGGGAGGATAATTAAGGACTTGAGCGGGGCCTATGTGACAATCTCAAAATGGATAGACTTCACTAGACGTTTAAAGGCTGAGTAGTCCAAGTCATTGCAATAGCGTGCAAGAGGCATCACTAGCTCCACCACCTTATAGGCCCACTCTATAAAGGTCGAAGAATCAGTTATTGCAGTTGTGGCCTTGCACAATTATGTAATCCTTGCACTTTCCATCTCAATATTTTCCAACACATGGTGAGGACATGGGTGATTAACATGGCATTATAAGAGCCCAAGGCCTATGTGACAATTGCAGAGGATGTGTAGACTTCAACAAATGTTTAGAGGGTGAGTAGTAGTGATTTAGTTTAGTCAAGAGTCTATATTCTGCTTAGATTTGTTAGGTATTGTCACATTGTTAGTAGTCTTGGTGTCGTCTTTTCCAGACCCATCTTCACTATGAGACCCGCGATGCATGCACGTATGAGCAGAGGATATGCTTCATTGGCTAGACTAGAGAGGCAGTGCTTCCGCTCTCACTTTCAGGATCCACGGACCAAAGGGTTGCTTTTTGACTCCTTGGTCCGCCCAGTAGGGATGTATGGCAGTCCATGCTGGGGGCCAGACTTGTCGAATACAGAGTGGGTCAAGGTGGAGCGGCTACAAGTTCTCATGTTATCACGGATGATCCGTGGTAAGCCATCCGTTCCTCACCAAATCATTCGAGCAGAGTTTGGGTCACCCCCATTACAGCTAGATGTTGCATTTAAGGTCATCACATATCTGTACCAAGCCAGGGAGTATGGGGATTACACCTCTGGGCGTAGCAGGATACCATGGCTAGCACTATCCTCTTCTATGGCACTTGTAGCAGGGGGAGACCAGAGGTGCTGGTATGCACGCACAGAGAGATGGTTTGAGGGGCTAGGGCTCCACTTGGACAGACTACCTCCATTCCAGTACAGCATTGATGCTCCGTTCTCTCCCCTCCTATCACACGAGGTCAACTAGGTTATCCATGAGGATCTACTACAACTACACACATTCCGGACTTGGTTGGGCCCGAGTGATCTTCCAGTGAAGCTGGGCTTCTACAGAGATCACTTCTTACATATCACAGCGGAGGGTTTCATTGATCCACCAGGATACACGCAGATTCACCTACCCCCCTCGTTGAGGATCTCTCTTGGTCAGTTCAGGGTCTCTTCACACAAACTTCGTATTGAGAGCGGCAGAGAAGAGCTGCACATTGTGTGACATGCAGGAGGTTGAGACAGAAGAGCATTTCATCTTTAGGTGTCCTGTTTACTATGAGATCTGAGGGTGTTTCTACTGCCTCTTCAGAAATAGTTATGGGGTTTTGGCCCGTTTCCTCTCCTACCCAGACCAGCGGTGTTTGGCTGGTTTCATTCATGAGATGCGTATACATCGTGAGAGGATACTCCGAGCACAGAGACATGAGCATACTTCTTCCTCGACTGATACCTCTCAGAGCTCTATCATGGAGTTCTTTCAGCCATATCACATAGACCCCCACGAGACGAGACCTCGACATGACCGTGACTTGGAGCCTATGACCCGACACTCAGACAGAGGGTTGACATAGATCATACTTGGGGACATCCCCTCCTTGTTTAGGGTCGGCTGACGGGGGTCATAGTGGCCCTGGTTAGACGCAGAGCTACGACCAGGAGGAGATGTACCAGGGTTGCACCCTCGAGGGGCCGACAACGCTCTATTGCTGACCTCATGTCTCCACTGCCTCATCCATTGTGATGTCCTGCTGCTGATGATGAGGATGATGATGATTATGATGATGTTGATGATGACGATGATGCTGAGATTGATATATAGTCGACTATCGACATGACTATGTTGTACTATGTTGTACTTAGGTTGTACTTAGGACTTAGTACTGCCATTTTGCGTTTTTTGCATTCCGCATTGGTGTGGATGCTCATTTAGTAGCTCCACTACCACAACTCATTTCATCAGGTTTTTCACAGTCTCATAGACCCATCGGTCTTCTGAAGACTTCAATAAACTTTCTTTCTTTCTTTCTTTCTTCCCCTTGGCACTACTTATCATGATGTGTTTTATGTTAATGCCTAAAATTCAACCTTTAGGGATGTGAACCTCAACCTTTGAACGTTTGTAGGCTACATGTAGCTCACAGATATTGTCAAACTTAATTTTAAAGATGACTTATTCACATATGAGTCGGTTGTGTGTACAATGTACATTACACATTTTAATTCATCTATTAAATTTATGTATTTGAATCTTTATACTCAATGAATTATTAGGATTACATACTCAAAAGAATTTCATGAAGTGTGTAATTATGTTGGGAATAATTTCTCTTCATTACCACTCTATACACAAATGAGAGAAGACCTATGGAAAGTTGAAGCAATGTACCTTCTTAGAGTAAAATGTCACAAAGTTGCACACCGTTCCAAGTATCGAAGCCATGGGGCTGAAATGTGAACCAACCCAAATGAGAACTTGAAGATAAACAGTGTCAATTGCAAAATCTGCGATAGACAACTCTTGCTTTTTCTGCAGTGAGTCAAAAAAATCTGGATAAGTGGCATTAGAATAAGATATTTTCAATCATAGTACTTCAATAGTACATGCATAATTGCAAGGATAAATTTCTATCTAAGAACTTGCCACAAGAAAGTTGAAGAAATGAAATTTTGTTTTATTGAGGTGAAGGAAGAAGCTTGACAGAAACAATGTGTTTAAGGATGACAAAAGATATCAATCTACAATTAATGTGATGCAACATATAATTATTGAGACATACATCTAACAATATAATGAATGCTACACCGATCCCAATATCAAGGATGCAACTGATGACAGTAGATGTGATAATCAATCGCAATAGCTGCTTTCCAACTTCATTTTCCAAGCACTTTGGAGCACAAAATCCAACCTGCAACCTCTAGTGATTCACCAATTAGTGTAGTCCATATTTCCTTTTACTAGAATTGGTTATTTATAAGGAAATACATTTTCTCTATGTGTGTGTGTGCGCGCGTGCACGCACGTGCATTTCTCAACCTCATAGGCGCTTTGGTCTTTCAAAGACATTAATAAAATCTCTCTCTCTCTCTCTCTCTCTCTCTCTCTCTCTCTCTCTCTCTCTCACCTTTGCATGGGGGCTCCTATCTGAGGGGAAGGCGCCTATTCCCATCAAAGCCCAAGTGTGTGGCACACATATGTGACATCTCTCTATGACATTGCGGTTCACGCACCACATGATATGTGATCCCAATCCCACCACATGCACTTTGCACATGGACAGGAGGTCTTGGCCCTGATTCTAGCACAAATGTTCAATCACGCTGTATGTCACGGCTTCCCCCTTGCTTGGAGTACTATGAACATCGTGTCAATACACAAAAAGCAAGGGATCCCATGGACACTAGTAGGATCTATCGCACTCTCATGATTGGTCATACAATGGCCAAGATTTAATGGTCTATACCAAAGAGAGATATCAGCTCCTACACAAAGACACACGGACGGTGAGCTTTGGGGAAAGCTGAGTTCCGGAGACAACATTCCACTCTTGATCATATCTTCATTTTGTAGGTAGCCATCAAGGAGGTGAGATCAAGATCCCAAAAAGTCTATGCCTAGTCTGTAGACTTCCGGAAGGCCTTTGACACAGTCCACGATCCCACATGATTAGGAAATTTCAAGAGATGCAGATTCTAGGAGACATGATTTGGGGATTAATAGTTTGTATGAGTCTAGAAGGAGAGTACATGCCCCTAGAGGCCTATCAGATTGGGTCAAGAGCATGATAGGAGTGAAGCAAGGATTCCCCCTCTCATCGATACTATTTGGGCTCCATACTGATGAGATCACGACTTTCAGTGACCACCTAGGAGGTAAGGGATCATTGCTGGCCGTTTTGATGATACAGATACTCTTGTATGTAGATGACATAGTCCTTCTATCCTCTTCAGTAACACGTTTGCAGCGACACCTAGAGGCCCTAGAGGTGTTTTGCAACCTTGCAAGACCGAGGTTATGATCTTCAACACCTCACGGGCAATACTTCATCGACACATGTTTACTTATCGAGGGGAGCCAGTGGACATTGTGCAGTCATACACCCATCTAGGTGCAGACTCTGTGGGACTAGTCTTCATGATGAACCACGCAGCCATGACACGACTCACATGAGGACGGGGGGCTCTAGCTTCGCTAGAGTGACACTGCTTTCAGGCACAATTCAAGGACACCGGAATGGCTTTTTGACACAATTGTGAGATTGACAACCATCTATGCAGCACTCTTCTAGGGAGTGACCTATCAATGACAAAGTGGCGATGGTTTGAGAGGTTGTCGCTGATTATGGGATCTAGGATGATTTCGAGTAAGCCTTAGCCCCCCACCAAATTGTGCAGATAGAGTTCACAATAACACCATTCCAAATTAAAATCCATCTTTTAGAGGGTCAATTACTTTCACAAGTTTGGACCCTAACTAGGTGGAGACTACCTAGGTATACAACTAGCTGACAGTGGGGCTAGCACGGCCTGGTATGAATGCATATCTAGATGGTTTGCCAGCCAAGTTATTCAAATGGAGCGTCTCCACCCCTTTTAGTACAACATGGATGCCCCTAATCCCTTGGTTCCATGTGATGAGATCGACATTATCATACAGTTGGATCTACTCTAGCTACACATGTCACGGACATAGGGGGGGGACTAGGAGCTCCCAACCAAGGTCTAATTCCATCACAACGACTCCTTGAAAGTATCGGAATCAAACTCTAGTATTTGGAGGACAGGTGTGTCTCACACGCCCTGAGGATTTCCATCAGACAGATGCAGGTCTAATCCCATCAACTGAGGATCAAGGCAAGGAGAGCCACAGGTACGCCTAGAGAGTAGCGGATCTACAGATTATGCACATTGGCAGAGGTGGAGATAGAGGAGCATTTCTTGTACACCTGCCCAGTTAACTATGAGATCTGAGGATAGTGCCTCAGTCTCTTTTAGAAGGGGCACGATTTTGGGCCTCTCCCAGCTGATTCACTTCCGTGAACACGTCTGTGTTGGCCTCTATCTCATGGACATAGAGAGACTCTATTACATCAGATCAGACAAGAGGAGGGGACAATGCCACCAGACACTGAGATGGATCAAGCTCAGCGCGACAAGGAGGAGATAAATGATATGAGGGCAGCATGGGTCCATGGGATGAGACGATGAGGAGAGACGCAGCCAGAGATACACGGACCACGCACAATGGAGAGGTGGAATGGAGCACGCACGATGGAGGTTCAGCCCATCCGAGGCAGTTGATCAAGTGAGTGATGTCGAGTGAGCAAGACCAAATAAGCGAGCGAGAAAAAGCGAGCAAAGCACAAATGGTTGGGCTACCAACACATAATCTCATTGTATGTATGTACTCATCATTAATAAAGATTTATAGTGCTTCCTCAACATTGAACTTGATTATAACATATTATTGCAAGTGCACATTAGTAATAGTGTTCTATATTCTATGAGGTGAGCTTAAATAGAAATACTTTGGCTATCAACAACAGGTACTATATAGTTGATGTAAGTCTACATTAGTGATAATGGTATTTATTCTCATGAGATGAGCTTGCATAGAAATGCTTTGGCTAACAACAAGTAGTATATAGTTGAAGTGCATCATTCAATAAAGACTTCTACATCGAACATGATCATAACATGTTTTTGAAAGTCTACCTTGGTAAAAGTGATCTATGTATTTTCATCAAAAGAACTTACATAGAAAACATTTGATTGTTTTTGTCCCAATATATAGATAGATCAGTTCTAACGTGCTCCTATTACGAGTGGCCTGGCTCTAAATCTAGTGCAAGAAACTGGTAAAAATTCCATTAAATTTACATTTTGATACATGAAGTTTTACTAAATGGTGCAAGATGTCATGATAATCATCTAAATCATGCCGTGCCATTCGTTTTGATATGTAACATGTCCCCATTTGGATTTGGAAATCAGAAGATACACGACGTCGAAATTCTCATCTTTTGGGCCAAAAGAGGGAGCGTGTCGCGCTGCCTGTTTTGGCCCAAAAGATGAGAATTTAGGCATCCTAAATTCTCATCTTTTGGGCCAAAACAGGCAGCGCGTTAACGCGCTCCCTCTTTTGGCCCAAAAGATGAGAATTTCGATGTCCTGTATCTTCTGATTTACAAATCCAAATGGGGACATGTTACATATCAAAACGAATGGCACAGCATGATTTAGACGATTATCATGACCTTTTGCACCATTTAGTAAAACTTCATGCATCAAAATATGAATTTAGGCTGCTCCCCGCTCCTCCTACTGCCCTTCCTCCTTGCTGCTCCCCTCCTTGCTGCCCCCTCCCTCCCCTCCTTGTTGCCTCCTCCCTCCCCTCCCCCCTACTTGCTACTCCCCCCCCCTCCCTCCCTGCCTCCCCTCCCTCTCTCCCCTTCTCTACCTCCCGCGCTGCTACCAGCTCCTCCCCCGCGCGCTGCCTCTTCCCTCCCTGCCTCCCCTCCCTCTCTCCCCTTCTCTACCTCCCGTGCTGCTGCTTGCCTGCATGTCCCCCCCCCCCGCGCGCTGCTGCCTGCACAGTCCTCCCTGCCCCCCCGCCCCCCCTGCTTTTTCTTTGCTCCCCCCCCCCCCCTCTCCTCCACTCCTCCTCTCCTCAATCCTCCCCTCCTCTCCCTTCCTCCTCTCCTCTTCCTACCCCCTTACTTCCCCTGTCCCTCTTGCTGCCCTCCCTTTCTCCTTGTTGACGACTCCTCCTTTCCTTGCTCAATCCTCTCTCTCCCTCCTTCCTTTCACCCTCTCCCTTCATTTGGTGTACCCCTATTTTCTTTTGGGGGTCTCCTGGGTTTTAGGAAAGCGGACGGAGTTTTTTTTTGTGTGTTTGAATCGGCCTTTCCCACCTCGATTGATGAATGGATACCCATTCAGTCAATCCGTTACCGCACACACCGGCTGCGAGAACCGTCACTTTCTCAAAAGACGAGCTGTAGCAGTTGCAAAAGGATTTGGAGCATGAGTGTTCCACGACTCTCTTTGCATGCATCTATGGCTCCCACCCCTCCAGGTCACAAGCTAGAGATTGGATGCTTGCAGTGCTTCCCTAGGAGCTCGCCCCCCACCTTAAGGATGTTCATTTGTTGGGACGAGGTCTCTTTCAGGTGTGCCTAGATTCCCCGGACGTCACGAGAGACTTGCTACAGGCCGGGTTTCTATTTCTAGGCTACAAGAGGATTTTTTTGTTTCCCTTTCAATTGGGCTTTGACCCAGTTGAAGAGGACAAGCATGGAGTTTCTGTTTTCATTATTGGCGAGAGGTTTGGCATGGTAGCAGAGATTCCCCCTCTTCCTGGCGAGCCCTCTTCGGCTGCTGAGGCGGTCAGGATGGATGGGGTACCCAGGGTTAGGGTCATTGTCCAGGACCCTATTATTTCAGATGACCACATCATGCTACAGCGACCCCATGGGTCTTTCTTCCCCCAAAGATTTGAAATTGTAGGTCGGCAGGACCAGTGCAGGATTTGCAGATCCTCGGGGCACTTTGCCAGAGATTGCCCAAAGAAGAAAAAGAGGCCCAGAAAGCAACCAGCTCGTACTAGCTTACGACAGAGAGTAGGAGCAGGACCTACCGCTCCACAGGCACTGCCTCAGACACAGGCTCCCCCCCCCTCCTAGGGCTACTCGAGTCCCTCCTGCACCCCGCACCACCTCTGGCCCACGGTGGGTTCCGGTCGCAGTTAGGCCCTCTACTTCAGATCACACCTCCACCGCTTCGGAGGCTATTCCCTTGGAGCCTTGGGAGGAGCCTAGTGTTCAAGAGCCTTCTTCCACTCCACCCTAGGATCAGGCTGTACCTCCCTCAGTAGCCCAGGTTGTTGGCACCTTGTCCGCAGCACTTCTTGATCAAGACCTAGTACAGGTGCCTCCTTCTGTGGATAGAGGGAAGGGGGTCTTACATTCTCTCCCTGCGGTAGGAATCCTTTGAACCCCCTCCCCAGGACTGGCTCAGCGGAACTCCTCTTCCGCTCTGGAGGACCTCTTTGACCTCCCAGATGATGATTTTGTACCTTCCACTTTCGCAGAGCTAGTTATCGGCATCCCTTTTGAGAGATCTTTCTCTCTCTCACTTGTGGACTTTCCTCCCCTTGGACCTCGTGTGTATGGTAGGAGGTCAGCTCCGGTGGAGGGCTCTTTTTCCGCCACCAGGTCGGGTAAGGTATTCCAACCCGCTTCCTCCCGCCGATGAGGATAGCCACTTGGAATATACAGGGATTAGGCGGCATCCCTCATCGCCGTCGCAGACAACTGATCAGGAATCAGCTCCGTCGAAGTGTTTCAGGTGGTTCCTTAGACATTCTTTTTCTTCAGGAACACAAACTGGATGTCAGAGATTACTCCAAGTCAGGTAAGCTGCTTTCAGGCCAGACTTTTTGGCTTCCTGCCTTGGGAACCAGAGGAGGTACATGCATATCAGTTTCAGATTCTATTCTCCCTTTGGTCATTGGACACGGTACCATCACCCCCTCCAAGGCCCAGTGGGTTTTACTTATGATTGACAGACGTAAGGTTGGTTTCCTCAACCTCTATGCTCCGAATAACAGAGGGGACCGTGTTCTAGTTTGGAAAGAGTTGCTCTCGTGCGCTGACATTGCAGATTCGTGGATTATTGAAGGTGACTTCAACATGGTTGAGGCACCTTCTGATAAGCAAGGGGGCAAAGACGGTGGTATTCATTCCCTCGAGAGAGTAGCTTGGGATGCCTTCTTGTTCAGGGTCAGTGGCAGAGATGTTTGGTCAGATGATGCATTTCATATTCAGTCTCAGTCACTTTTGTTTTCGTGGTCGAACCCTAGGGTGCAGATGCCTATCCATGCTCGGATTGACAGATTCTATGTGGATGACTCGGCTCTTGATAGAGGGGGGACAGTTTGCATTGCACCTAGTGTTTCCACTTTCAACCATTTTCCGGTAGTTTTGTCTATCTCAGAGCCCCATCTGAGAGGACGGTCTCATAGTATCAGGATTCCCGATGCCTTATACACAGATGAGACTCTCACAGAGGCAGTCTTGGAGATCTAGGTTTCTCACATGCGGGGGGGGGTGGCCGGTCCTTCACATGTGGCGACTTTTATCACTCTGTTGCTAGTGCTCGGCGAGGTGATGTACTCAGGCGGGAGATTGGTATCTGCCGGTAGTTGGCAGCCCTGCAGGAAGGAGTAGAGACGACCATCAAATGCTTGGATACAGGAGCGCCTTGCTGCGGCAAGGGCTCACTTGCAGACATTGCTTGATCAGAGAGCAGAGTATGCCTTCCATGCACGGGAGTCCTTTTGGATACAGATGGAAGGGAGAGTCAATAAACACTTTTTCTCTACACTTGGTCCCAGACATAGTAGAGAGAGTGTCAGGCAACTTATTGACTCTGACGGCATTTTGCAGTCTCATCTGGATACTGTCATGCACTTAGCGACAGCTTTCTATGCCTCCCTTCTTTCTGCAGATCCTGACACATAGACCAGAGATGTGGCTAGTTGAGTCCTGTTCTTTGCATGTGGTACCACACCTTCCTTTTGTAGCTGTACATGCCTCTGTGGATACCTCTTGGGAGATACTGGCGAGCATAGCAGCCTGGTATATCTGGAGAGCCAGATGCACAGAGGCATTGGAGGAAACTCAGGTTCATCCCTCGCACACACTGGCTAGTATTTGGACAGACACCATACATACTTTGATGGCCGTATGGACGAGTATGCAGGGAGGCTCCCGTGCAGCCTCTGCTAGGAGGGCTTCGTTCTTCAGGGAATGGAAGGATTCTCCTTTCTTCTCTGAGACTCTTATAGAGTTGAGGTGGCACTTTCAGCCTCAGCCTTGGTTGTTTTCCACCTCATTTTGAGGGGTTTATTTATCCTCATGGCTTCATGATGTATTCCGCTTTGAGCTTGCTCTTGCGGGTTTTTTCTCTTACTTAATAGAAGTCTCTTTCTTGGAAAAAAAAAAAAAACAAGGTCATGGTCTTTAATACATTTCGAGCGGCCGCACAGAGAGGCAATTTACCTTGATAGGCTCCGGTAGAAATCGTTGCATCCTACACATACCTGGGTGTTCTCTTTTCAAGTCGACTTCACGATGCGATGAGCTATGTAGACCCGTTTAATCACATAATATGCCACACTAGCCAAACACGAGTGTCAGTTCTTCTACTCACATCTTCAAAATCCTAAAACCAACTCTATTCTTTTTTCTTTTTTTTTGCAAAAAAGAGACTTCTATTAAGTAAGAAGGAAACTCGCTAGAGCAAGCTCTGAGCGGAAATACATCATGCTAAGCACATCATGCTAAGCATGTAATAAAAACACCTCAGAAAAATGAGGTAGAAAGAAACCAAGGCTGAGGCTGAAAATGCCAACTCAACCCTGTAGAAGTCTCAGCAAGGAAGGGAGAGTCTCTTCAATCCCTGAGAAAAGTAACTCTCCTGGAGGAGGCTGCTCGAGAGGATCCCTGCATGGTTGCCCATATGGCCATCAGAGTGTGTACCGTATCTGTCCAAGTACTTGCCAAGATCTGAGAAGGGTGAACCTGAGAACCCTCCATAGCCTCAGTGCATGTGGCTCTCCAAATGTGCCATGCTGCAATGCTAGCTAAAACCTCCCATGGAGAGTCAGTCGAGGAATGAGCAGCCCTGTAGAGAGTGGCCAGAACATCCTCTAAAGAGCACGACTCCACAAAGTGTCATCGGATGTGTAGAGCAAAAGACGAGTCATGTCTCTCGAAGAAAACCTGGGGCCCTGAAAGAGTGAGCCAAGCCACTGATCCCCAGGTCATATAGAAGGGGAGGTGAACAAAAGTGCTGAAAAGTCTTGCAATCCCCTTCCATATGATTCTCGCCTATCTGCAATCCCAAAGGCAGTGCTGTATTGTCTCCGAAGCAGAAAGGCAATGAGGGCAAGTAGGGTCGGCCCCAAACTTGGATCTTCAATGATTCACTGCTATCCCACCATGAATAGAAAGCCAAAAGAAGAGAGTGATTTTTCTATTCCGGTGGGATTTCCAAAGCCTTTGCCAAAAAATTTTCTGCAAGTCTGCAGAAATCTGAAAATTCTCCCAATGAGTAGCTCTGGTGGTCCTCCAACCTCTACAGCTGAGCTGGAATTTCCTGGGATTACTGACCGTGTAACGAAAGAAGGGGATGCCTTTCTCTCGGTGCCCTTCATCTATCCACTCCCATTCCCCAGGGTCCCACTGCAAAAACTTAATTGGGACACCTCCATAGAGCCACAGCCTCCATGAGCCCAGGGTAATGAGTAGCAGGTCAGGATCCAAGTACCACTGTGAAAGAGAGCCATGCTCCATAAAGCCCACTACCCTGATTGGTTGAAACGGTACCTCCAGCAATATATCATCTGTGGACTTGGACAGCCTGCCCCCCGAAGAAAAATCAAAGACTAGGGCATCCTCATGTGTGTTTCGTAAAGCAATCACCTACAAAGGAATGCCCGATCTGGAAAATGCCCCCATCCAGGTGGAACAAGTAATAGGCATGTCATCTGTGTCCACCCAATCCGAGGGCAAGGCTGCATCAATCTGTTGAATTCTTACTGCACTCCCTCTAAGATTATGAACCACCTGGGCATGACGGTCTGCAGGAAGCCTCCTGAAGGCTTTCCATGCTCCCACAGTAGATGCAGGGCCCCTCTCCCATCTGGGCCACTACCAAAAAGAGAAACTCCAAGTGGTCTGCCATGCTCATCCAAAATACTGTCGTTCCACATGATAGGCTGCCTTTCAATCTCTTCACAGGTGGACGGGGGAATCCTGCGAAGAGTACTAGTGAAGCTGGCCCATGCTTTCAATATAGCAACCATAAGAGGGGAAGAAGGAGATCTAAGGTGGGCTGTGGTGAAAACCCATCTGGTATTGTGTATCCAATCACCTCCTGAAGTGGGTGTGCAAGACTGTATGCATCTAATAAAAAAGTCCTTCCAAGGCTCTTGTCCTGGCATAAGTCCTCTCACAACAACCTTGCAGAGGCACTGTAGATTCGGGTCAATGATATTCAAACCCCCTTCTCTTCTAGGAAGAATCAAGGTCTCCCAAGCCACCCTGGTTGTAACATCAGTTGTGCCATGTAGACCACTCCATAAAAATCAGTCCGACAGGGATGCCCTCTAGCCCACTTTCTATTCTTATTTGTGGGCTATGAGCCTCTATATTAGAGCTCAAGCTGATATTTTTGGGCTGAGACTTCCATTGAGACAGGAAGAGGAGTTGCTGGACAGTGAGTTGGCAGATGACATGGCTATTTGTTTGGATGCCACTCCACAGACACTCACCTCTTTCAAGACATCCTTGGATTTGTTTTGCATTGCAGCAGGGGCTCACATTAATTGGAACAAATCCAATGATTTTTGGATTAGTGATGAGGACACTCCAGATTGGGGTGCTGATATTGGCTTTACTTGGACTCAAAGGGGTGTCTCCATCAGGTATCTTGGATGCCAGGTTGGGGTGGGCATTTCTCCAGCACAGCAGTTCGCTCCCGTGTTGGAGAGCATCAGGAGCTATTTTGGAGTTCGGTCAGACTTGACCTTGCATCTAGAGTGGTGGTTGTAAACCAAGTACTGTTGGCTATAGCTTGGTTTGTTTGCTCTTGTTGGTATCGATCTACAAGCAGTATCACTCAGTTCAAGAGACCTATCAGGAATTTTTTGTGAAGTCGATTAGACGGCACTTCAGATGTGATAGCCAGGGTGGCTTGGGAGACTCTTATTCTACCCACTGAGGAAGGGGGTCTCAATATTATTGATCCAGATTTGCAGTGAAGAACCTTGGCTAGAGATAACAGGGGACCAAACGTAGTAGAGAGCCGGAGGGCATGACTCAACAGACTTGACACTCACATGAGGACCACAAGCATATGTTCTCTCTTCAATGTGGGAAGACAGACCACTAGAGTGACGATAGCACTTGTAGATAGCGGGCCCCATCACAAAGACTACAGAGGAGGGGACCTGACACGCTGAGTGCTAGCAACAACAATCTATCATTGAATTTCTTCCTCCTCGATGCCAGCCCTCACTCGATCCCAAGCGAGCTCATATTCTCTCTCCTCAATCGTCCAATGGAGTTGGTCCCACAAACACCATACATATGTCCAGCCACTAAGATGGATGGTTGACCCCTTGGTAGGCGGCCAAGGGATTTCCTTGGTGATTTTTCCCCCTTTTGTGATTCTCTCGATGATAGTGCAATGTAATCACTTTTGGCTAGAGACTAGGCTACCGAAATGTAAACCCCTCCATTCAAAGTGATGGAGAAGGAGAGGGGTAATTATGATGGTGTCGGGCCCATGGGACGAGTGCACAAAGCAGGCTGAAATGGCTGTATGGAATTGTAATGGTACCTTTGGTCTAATCCGTTGGGGCTCACTCCCCATTCTTTATGACATGGGGCTCAGTGTCTTGGCTTTCTCTTACTGGTAGGTCTTTTATGAGAGACATGACTCTTCTCGGGCCAATTCGATTCGGCGTCATCAGGTTGAGTCCTGTTCTTTAGATGTGGTACCACACCTTCCTTTTGCAGCAGTACATGCCTCTGTGGATACCTCTTGGGAGATACTGGCGAGCATAGTAGCCTGGCATATCTGGAGAGCCAGATGCATAGAGGCGTTGGAGGGAACTCAGGTTCATCCCTCGTACACATTGGCTAGTATCTGGATAGACACCATACATACTTTGATGGCCGTATGGACAAGCATGCAGGGAGACTCCCATGTAGCCTCAGCTAGGAGATTCTTTTTTCAGGGAATAGAAGAATTCTCCTTTCTTCTCTGAGACTCTTACAGGGTTGAGGTGGCACTTTCAGCCTCAGCCTTAGTTGTTTTCCACCTCATTTTGAGGGGGTTATTTATCCTCATGGTTACATGATGTATTCCGCTTTGAGCTTGCTCTCGCGGGTTTTTTCTCTTTCTTGAAAAATAAAATAAAATCCGTTGGGGCTTCTTGGAGACATACACCAATAGAGACATATTCTACACTGAGACACACGACAGCCCAGAGAAAGGGCTGCCAACAGTGACGGGATATACATGGGAGTCATCTATAGGAGGGAGATGAGGAGAGACACTGAGGTACAGGGTTCTGGAGGCGTAGCTGCCATATTCAGATCACACATGAGGCCTTTCATATCTGTGGTACAGAGAGAGGAGCATGCAAGACACATGTGGATAACAATTTCAGCTATTGGAGGCACGATAAATCTTCATTAGCACACCCCCATATACATCATCCTATGCACATGAGGTCACTACAGCGGGGCATAGCCCACATGAGACAATATATGATGACATCACGAAGTTCAGGGAGACATCCTCCTTCTTCGTGACTTCATGCACACATAGGAGACAGGCACGTGGGCTTGCTAGACTTTGACTTTGACTCCCTCATAGTGCCCGGCGTTGGTGCGGAGGTAAAGAACATCGTTGGAGCAGACTATTTGGTAGTCTGCAATTCCACAGAGTGTCCAGCTCATGGAGAAGAGGCTCGAGTAAATAGAGCTCACTTGTGAGAAGGAACCTACGTGGCTATATCTAATTTTTGAGACTTTGAGGGGGATATAGATGAGGAGTAATTTGCATCCATGCGCCTCTGAATCAAGGGCATAAGAGGTTCCATGCCAATCTTGAGGGCCCATTGCATCATGAAGGACACATCAATCCCCAATTTGTCTGTATTTATCTCTGGTCCAAGGCGAATGACGCTTGTGGCGTACCCTATGCCACGTCTCTCAAGTGGGAAACCAAGCTGAAAAGTGGCTTGAGCCAGATGTCCACCACCTGTGGGCCCATCCACTCCTCCATCATGCTACAAATATCATCCTTCATCCTCAGACAATACCAAGCAGGGATCCATTTCCCCCCCCAATCGTGCGGCGAAGTCGAACCCCTAGAAGGGGCGAGTGCAATATTGGAGAGGGAGCTGTTACAGCCTCGAGGGAGCGGAGGACAAGGTCCCCGGATCCGCGATCTTTGACATTGTTGGAGCCCTCTAATCCTACTTCCTAGTTGACACCTGGGGACCTCTACTTCTTGAAGCCGATGGGACTGCATGAGCAAATCTACTGGATTCACTGTCACCTGTGCCGTGAGGTAGCCAACACTCGTCCCCTTTGCTTGCTTCCCCTTTGGATGGAACTCCTTCCTCTACGTCTAAGGAGTGGCCTCACACTCTGTCTTCCTCCACTCTCGTTGCCAAGCACGACGTCTTCACTGCTTTAGGGTATTCTTGTTGGGTTTCTTCCGCTTCACCCTGGTCCAGGTCCCACCAAAAGGCTCTATCCATGGTGTTTGGGACTCCATCCACCACTGCCTATCTCGTGCTGTGCTCTCGTTGGTCAAGCTGTCCACTGCTGAGGAAGCGGTTGAGGGGGGCATACCTGCTCTGCCCTCTCCTGCAATCCCTTGCCGGGTGTCCCATGTGTCTGCAACGTAAGCACTATCCTGGTAAGCCTAAAATCACTATTTGTTGTCTGAGCTCACCACCATCCATTGTCTCTAGAAAGATCTGCTCTGGGAGAGTCTCCGGACACTCCACAATCAACCTGAGCTTGGGGACCCCATCCTCTACAACCATTGAAGCGGCTGTCTGAGGAAGCGGCTCCAACACCATGCAAAAGGCTCCCCCAATGGAGTGAAGAGTGGACTTATACTCCTTGGGTAGCCCGGGAATCAGAGTGTCACAGGGAAGCGAGGTATGTGATGGGTCAACTCCATATCATCAACCATGAACCCATGATACCAAGGGATAAGGTAAACAAGATGCGGGTCCAAAAGGATCAGGCTACGCTCCACCAGTGAGTGACAGAGTAGTGTCGGGGGAGCTTAGATGGAGAAGGAAAACCCCTCTGTCATAGATGGTGACCTCCTGAATGTGGTGTTCATCCAATGCTAAGCTGGCCTAGATCTAATCAAGAACTTGGCTCCTGGATGGCGTGAGGCCAACAATCCTACCTACCACTACCCTGTCCTGTAGTGACTGTATGGCTTTCTTCACCTAGTGTTTGTCCTCTGGAGAGAGAAGAACCTTAATAGCTTGGGGAGTCGAGGGTGTTGCCATGTGAGCTCCTCTCGCCAAACCAACGATCACCACCAAGATTCAATCTTCATTAGAAGACAAGACACTCAGCAGTGCTGCGAGAAGGGATGGAAAAGGAAAATGGAAGGAGGCTAGGAGAGGGAAAAAGGCCTCTCACAAGACCCCAAAAGTTGACAAGAAAGGTCAGCTAAAGGAAGAACCCAATAAAGGTATGAAGGGGAGAGTCCCCCCGAATCCTCTACCAAAGGAACTTCAAACAAAAACCAGCAAGCCCAAAGGAGAGAGTTGGCTGTGGGCTGCTTCTTGAGGGATGAAAGACCACCTAAGTACAACGCCAAAAAAACCAAAATCCTTGAGAACTCCTTGAAGAAAGCTCTCGAACTTGAAACCTTGCCAAGAAACCACCTGCCCATGCTTAGAACAGCTTCTAAGGGCCACCAATGATAGTCAGAGCTACCAACATAACACGCCAATCAAGACAACCAGCTTCAAGGGCTCCAGAGGGGGCGCGCTCTTGTTCCAACATGTTGGTTAAATCTTCATGGGGCCTTATCTAAGGTTGTGAAAGGTTGTGAAAGAGTGGCTTACCAAAGAATTGAAGGGGTTTATGATCACATGTGATACTTCGTGGTCTTGAATGAGTGGTAGAATGGATGCGGTGGTTCATCCAATGCTTGGACAGCCGCGACTCCTTACATGCAACAATGTGGCAATGGGAGCTCGGACAACCAATCATATGAAGCGGTTCTTTGACAAAAGTTACATGCATTCAAGGTGATTTGAGGAGCCCTATATTTACATACTATGCACAATTGCTTCCTCTCTTCGTTGAGAAGCTTACCTCGATGAGAGTCGACTCCAATAGCTTCATCTTCTATCAATAGCATCATATGAGAAGCTGTTCATAGGGTCCTTAGTAGAGTCCATCGAGGTATTGTTTATTAGTCTTTTGTAAGCCGCAAAAAGGTCTGTAGTAGGCATGAGCTGCCAGTACGTGAATTAGGAGTCAATTTTGTTCTACACTGTGTCATGAATCTCATATGTTTTGTGCTTTTGAAAACTTTAATTATTTCATGCAATCTCGGATGTCCATAGTTGCCGCTTCATGATCACAAGATCCCATCTAACATTGGGAGCACCTCCTCATGGAGGTATATCGCCTTCGTACATGAGAGGCAGAGCAGGACCACCTCATCCATAGACTGGGCCAGGAGATATCATAGCTCCGGAAGGGTGTGGTAGCCATAGTGACAGCCCCAATCAGTGAGCCAATAGTGGAGGCAGTAGAGGCACAAATAGCCAATATGCAGTTGGTCATCATAGATACTTACAAATGGTTGGATGTCATAAAACGGGAGCCTGTGAAGGCCTCTGTTTTAGCCACCATTTTGAAGCAGAGCAAAGAGTCACTATGGCTCTCAATGTTAGAGCACGAGGCACCCTACCACTCCCATTGATGATGCGACCAGCTTTGTGACTTCCACCTTGGGAGTCCATAAGCATGGGATTGAGGGGGCCTGGTGTATAGGGTGGGACTGCAACCCAAAGCAGCCTCTCATCATTCACTTCAAGGACACTCATGCTAACCTTGCGGCACTGCTTAGACAATCAGCTTTAAGTGACCACCCAAAGATTACTCTACAAGTTGAGGAGAGCCGTCCCCTTATAAAGCAGCGGGATGTTGCCTAGGCCCCATAGGAGGGGAAGTGCGCAGTAGTCTGAGGACCGACTCTCTGAGTGCTCGTGACACCTCCGGCCTCTACTTTGACATCGGTGACTCTTCCTTAGCCATTTTGAGAGTCACTATTTGAGTGCTCCATCTAGCTACCCCACGGACTTCACCGACACATCTTTTGGGGCATTCTTGCCTAGCGCTTCTTCAACATCGTCATCGTCATCGTCTTGCAGGGATGTGCACACGTGTGCAGTGGCTACTTGGAGGACATCTCTTATCATAAGAGATCTATTTTTTATTACTACATGCTTGATGTTAGTTTGGGGTCCTCTGCCCTGGGTAGTCCCCAAAAAATTAATGTATTGAATTTTGGTTTTCATTGAGTCTAAAGGTTCTCTGCCTTGGATAGTCCTCCTAAAAATGATGTATTGGGTTTTCTCTTTGTGGCTTCCTAACATGTCCTATTACGAAGCCAAGGGGCAATGTACTGTGGGAGCCATATGTATTGGCTTTGATAGGTCATGAGCCTCTAAGCCATGCTAGATGAGATTTCTATGTTATGCTCACTAGCCTCTGGGCCATGCTTACTTACCTCTGAGATTGTGTGGGAACCATGTCTAGTTCTAGACTGGCATGCACAGCTTGATGACCGTCATTGTCATGTTCTATTCTTGGTTCCATTCCAGTAGTCTCTCACCTTGCCTTCATGGGGGGGTGTTGGAATATGAAGCCAAAGTGAGCCAAAAATGAGTGTACTAGGTGTTTAGGAGGTGTTTTATAGTCTAGTGAGTCCTACACATGCCACGTGTCATATTGGGAGATATCCCATGGACATTGTGAATTTCTAGAGTCTAGTGTCACACTATATAGTGTTGTACTTGTCTTGAGTCACTTGATATCAATCAACATCAAGCTTTATATCATGTGAGTATTTTGGTTATCGTTGCCTAGCATTTGCTCTTCCATTTTGCCTTTCCATTATGCTTTCCATATTTCCATTCTGTTCCTAGTTAGCTTGGCATTCTCCTACTGCCATGTCTCTTCACTACCCACATATCATGGTGGAAAATTCTCCTTGTTGGGGACTTCAACGCAAGGACATGTACACACTAGCTATCATTCTAGATTTTCTATCGTATCCAATTTGTTGGACTAGACAAGGCTAGGATGTCCCGAGTCTCCACAAATAGACGAGCCCAAAACCACATCTTATGGGTATGCATTCTTGGACATGGGTAGAATAGATTATCTTATTATCTATAATGGTCTGGATCACTGGTCCTCCTCAGGTGGTTTCACTTGTGGGGAGTTCTAACATAGTTGAATATCTCATGGGATCTCGTGCCTCCACTTCACATATCATGGATTTCTCCCTCCTACCACAACCTACAAGAGCAAACCACACCTAACTATTTATCCACCCCATAGCTTACAATGCACACCACGACACCACTCACACACACTACTTATCATGAGATACATTTTGATCACAACATAAAACACGAGTACTCCATATGCCTCTCCACTCTATGCACATACAGGACTACATACTATTCCTAGAGGATCTAGCTACCCTAATCACATGCTCTCTCCATGAGGCTGCCTAAATATTTTTCCACACAACACTTGGAAGTATTACATCAAGTATTTTCTCCTTTTGGGCTTATTAAGAAGATTGTGATGCATCAAATTTCAGGTGCCTATTATTTCTTGGCCATTATAATGTACCTTAATCGTCAAGACCTTATAGTCCACATCATTTGGTTCCACCTACAAAACTGGTGGGTTCTTCTTGACCATCATAGCCCTCTTCTTCATGTAGAGGTTCCTTGACCTTATCTTCCTTAGCTTCATTCTGAAATTGTTTGATAAAATTTTCCTAGAATGCTGAAGTGGAAGAACGACTACTGCAGCCTGAAGTCGAAGAACGACTACTGCTGCTGCTCCCCGCTCCTCCTGCTCCCCATGTCACTGCTGCTCTCCTTGCTCCTCCTGCTCCCCACGTCACTGCTGCTCTCCTTGCTCCCTGCTGCTCTCCCCGCTCACTGCTACTCTCCTCGCTCCCTGCTGCTCCTCCTGCTCCCCTCCTCGCTGCCCCCTCCCTTCCCTCCTGCTGCTCCTCCTCCCTACTGCTGCTCCTCTCCCCGCTCCCTGCTGCCTCTCTCCCCACTCCCTGCTGCTCCTCCTGCTCCCTCCTCGCTGCCCCCTCCCTTCCCTCCTCGCTGCCCCCTCCTACCTGCCCTCTCCCCCGCACTGCCCCCTTCCCCCGCGCTGCAGCCTCCCCCCCCTGCTGCTGCAGCCTCCCCCCCCCCGCGACTGCTGCTGCTCCCCCCCCGCACCTGCTGCTGCTCCCCCCCCGCTGCAGCCTGCTGCTCCCCCCCCGCACCTGCTGCTGCTTCCCCCCCGCTGCAGCCTGATGCTGCTTCTCCTCCCATCTCCTTCCCCTCTCCTCTACTCCTCTTCTCCCCCTCTCCTCCACTCCTCCTCTCCCCTATCCTCCCCTCCTCTCCCCTCCTCCCCGCTGTCTCTTCTCTCTCCCTTCTTCTTCACCCTCTCCTTCATCTAGATTACCCCTATTCTCTTATAGGGGTCTCCTGGACTTCAGGAAAGCGGACGGAGTTTTTATTTTTTGTGTTTGAATCGGCCAACACACCTCGATTGACGAATGGGTTCCCATTCAGTCAATCCGCCTCCGCTCACACCGGCCGCGAGGACTGTCACTTTTTCAAAAGACGAGCTACAGCAGTTGCAAAAGGATTTCGAACATGAGTGTTCCACGACTCTATTCGCACGCATTCATGGCTCACACCCCTCCAGGTCACAAGCTAGAGATTGGATGCTGTCGGCGCTTCCTCAGGACCTCGCCCCCCACCTCAAGGATGTTCGTTTGTTGGGACGCGGTTTCTTTCAGGTGTGCCTAGATTCCCCAGACATCACGAGAGACCTACTACAGGCCGGGTTTCTACTTCTAGGCTACAGGAGGATCTCTTTGTTTCCTTTTCAACTGGGATTTGACCCACTTGAAGAGGACAAGCAGGGAGTTTTTGTTTTCATCATGTTCCTTGGTCTTCCCTTAGTTTATCACCGGCTTCTTTCAGTTATTGGCGAGAGGTTTGGTGTGGTGGTAGAGATCCCCCTCTCCCTGGTGAGCCCTCTTCGGCTGCTGCAGCGGTTAGGATGGACGGGGTACCCAGGGTTAGGGTCATTGTCCAGGACCCCAATATTTCAAATGACCACATCATGCTACAGTGACCCGATGGGTCTTTCTTCCGCCAGAGATTTGAGGTTGCAGGTTGGCAGGACCAGTGCAGGATTTGCAGGCAGGATTTGCAGATCCTCGGGGCACTTTGCTAGAGATTGCCCAAAGAAGAAAAAGAGGCCCACAAAGCAACCAGCTCGTACTAGCTTATGACAGAAAGTAGGAGCAGGACCTACCGCTCCACAGACACGGCCTCAGACACGGGCTCCCCCCTCTCCTAGTGCTACTCAAGTCCCTTCGGCACCCCGCGCCACCTCTGGCCCACGGTGGGCTCCGGTCGCGGCTAGGCCCTCTACTCTAGTTCACTCCTCCACCTCTTCGAAGGCTACCCCCTTGGAGCCTCAGGAGGAGACTACAATTCAGGAGCCTTGTTCGACTCCACCCTTGGATCAGGCTCTACCTTCCTCAGCAGTGCAGGTTGTTGGCACCTCGTCTGCACCACTTTTTGATCAGGATCCAGTACAGGTGCATCCCTCTTTGGACAGAGAGAAGGGGGTTTTACATTCTCTTCCTGCTTCGGTAGGAATCCTTCGTACCGCCTCCCCAGGACTGGCTTAGCGGAACTCATTTTCCGCTTTGGAGGACCTCTCTAGCCTCCCAAATGATGATTTTGTACCCTCTACTTTTGGAGAGCCAGTTATCGGCATCCCTATTGAGAGATCCTTTTCTCTCTCACCTGTGGACTTTCCTCCCCTCGGACCTCGTGTGTATGGCAGGAGGTCTGCTCCGGTAGAGGCTTCTGTTTCCGCCACCAGGTGGGGTAAGGTATTCCAACCCACTTCCTCCCGCCGATGAGGATAGCCAGTTGGAATATACAGGGATTGAGCGGCATCCCTCATCGCCGTCGCAGACAACTGATTAGGAATCAGCTCCATCCAGGTGTTTCAGGTGGTTCCCTAGATATTCTTTCTCTTCAGGAACACAAACTGGATATTAGAGATTGCTCCAAGTCAGGTAAGTTGCTCTCAGGCCGGACTTTTTGGCTTCCTGCCTTGGGAACCAGAGGAGGTACATGCATTTCAGTTTCAGAATCTATTCTCCCCCTGGTCATTGGACACGGTACCATAACCCCCTCTAGGGCCCAGTGGGTTTTACTTCTGAATGACGGACGTAAGGTTGGTTTCCTCAACCTTTATGCTCCGAACAACAGAGGGAACCGTGTTTTGTTTTGAAAAGAGTTGCTCTCGTGGGCTGACATTGTGGATTCGTGGATTATTGGATGTGACTTCAACATGGTTGAAGCACCTTCTGATAAGAAAGGGGACAGAGAAGGTGGTATCCACTCCCTTGAGAGAGCAACCTGGGATGCCTTCTTGTTCAGGTTCAGTGGCAGAGATGTTTGGTCAGATGATGCATTTCTTGTTCAGTCTCAGTCACTTTTGTTTTCATGGTCGAACCATAGGGTGCAGATGCCTATCCATGCTCGGATTGACAGATTCTATGTGGGTCACTGGGCTCTTGATAGAGGGGGGACAGTTTGCATTGCACCCGGTGTTTCCACTTCAGACCATTTTCCGATAATTTTGTCCATTTCAGAGCCTCATCTGAGAGGACGGTCTCACAGTATCAGGATCCCAGATGCCTTATACACAGATGAGACTCTCACAGGGGCAGTGTTGGAGATCTGGGTTTCTCATATGCAGGGGGGGTGGCCGGTCCTTCAATGTGGCCACAGCACTTGCCAGTATCAGCGACTTCTATCACTCCGTTGCTAGTGCTCGGCGAGGTGAGGTACTCAGGCGAGAGATCGGTATTCGCCGACAGTTGGCAGCCCTTCAGAGGGAGGAGAAGAAACGACCATCAGATGCTTGGATACAGGAGCGCCTTGCTGCGGCAAGGGCTCACTTGCAGACCTTGCGTGATCAAAGAGCAGAGTATGCCTTCCATGCCCGGGAGTCCTTTTGGATACAGATGGGAGGGAGAGTCAATAAACACTTTTTCTCTACACTTGGCCCCAGACATAGTAGAGAGAGTGTCAGGCAGCTTATTGACTCTGACGGCGTTTTGCAGTCCCATTCGGAAACTTTCATGCATTTAGAGACAGATTTTTATACCTCCCTTCTTTCCGCAGATCCGAACTCAAAGGCTAGAGAGGTGGCTAGAGATGAAGTTTGGCAGAGTTTACCTGTGTTGGTCAACCCAGAGATGTTATGCTCACTTGATGCACGCTTTACCAACACAGAATTCAAGACTGCTATCTTTGCCCTTCATAAGGGCAAATGCCCTGGTTCCGATGGTCTTACTCCTCCTTTTTTTATAGCCTTTTGGGATATGATAGGTGATCATATTACTTCAGCCCTGCAGGGCATTTGGGACTCGGGTGAGATGCCTGACTCACTGACCGAGGGACTCATTCACCTTATCCCTAAAGGTGGCAATAGGAATTTTGTATCCCATTGGAGACCCATCACTCTTTTGGGCACTCTTTACAAAATCCTTGCCAAGGCGATCAGCATCCGACTTCAGCCCCTTCTTTCAGACCTCATCCATGATACTCAGACAGGCTTTGTGCATGGCAGGAGCATTTTTGATAATATCTTTTCCTTTTGGGAAGCCATAGAGTGGGCTATGCAGAGTGGGCAGAGGCTAGCAATTTTACTCTTGGACTTCAAGAAAGCCTATGACAGAGTAGATTGGGGTTTTCTTGAGGGCACTCTTCTACGGTTTGGATTTTCAGATGCTTGGATCAGAGGGGTGGCCTCCCTTTACAGATCAGCCCACAGCCAGGTTTTGAGAGGGGTAAGGGGTGACAGGTTTTAAATTTCCAGATCAGTTCGTCAGGGATGCGCTTTAGCCCCCTTCCTATTTCTTTTTGTGGCAGAAGCTATGAGTATCTTCCTTAGATCTCAGGCTGAGATTTTTGGGCTGAGACTGCCCTTGAGACAGGAGCAGAAGCTTTTTGACTGTGAGCTGGCTGATGACACTGCTATTCAGGCCTCCTTGCAATCACTTGATTCTTTCCGGATAGCCTTGGATATTTTTTGCTCAGCTGCAGGGGCACACATTAACTGGCATAAATCCTTTGGCTTTTGGATCAGTGATGAGGACACTCCAGGCTGGGGAGTTGACATTGGTTTTTCCTGGATTCAGAGGGGTGTTCCTATCAGGTATTTGGGATGTCAGGTAGGATTGGACATCTCTCCAGCACAGCAGTTTGCCCTAGTACTAGAAAGTATAAGGAAAAAGCTCCTTTTCTGGAGCTCTGCCAAACTCGACCTTGCATCTAGAATTGTGGTAGTGAACCAGGTTCTCTTGGCCACCTCCTGGTTCGTGTGTTCTTGCTGGTGCCGGTTGCATCACTCAGCTCATCATACTAGTTAGGAATTTTTTATGGAGTGGACTTGATGGCACAACAGATGTAGCAAGGGTGGCCTGGGAGACTATTATTCTCCCTACATGTGAAGGGGGCCTTAATGTCATTGACCCGGACTTGACCCGGACTTGCAGTGCAGGGCATTGCTTTGTAAGGTGGTGGTGAGGGGACTCATGCCTGGGCAGGAACCTTGGAAGGATTTCTTTTTTGGACGCATTCAGGCTTGCACACCAACCTTGGGAGATGATTGGGTGGACAGCCCTCGCTGGATTTTCACATCAGCCCCTCTCACATCTCCTGCCTCTCCTCTCATGACTGCCATCTTGAAAGCTTGGGGGAGATTCAGGAACACTCTTCGAAGGATTTCACCTTCTACCGTCGAAGAGATTGATAGGCAGCCGATCAGTTGGAATGATAGTATTCTTGATGAGCATGCCAGACCACTGGGCACTTCCCATTACATGCAGTGGTCTAAATGGGAAAGAGGCCCCGCCTACACAGTAGGCACTTGGAAATATTTTATCAGGCTACCTGAGGATCAGAGACTGCAGTCCGTGAGTCACCTCAGAGGGGTAGCACGCAGGATTCAGCAGATAGATGCAGCCATCCCGGTGGAATGGACAGTTGAGCTGCCTATTACTTCCACCACTTGGATGGGGGCTTTTTCGAGGACATCAGTTCCTTTACAAGTGATCGCTCTCCGAGGTCTCAGGGAAGACGCACTGGTCTTTGATGTTGGGGATGGAGGTTTACTTTCTACATCCAAGGATGGCATTCTTCTTGAGGTTGCCTTTCAGCCTGTCAGGATTGCTGGTTTTGTGGACCATGGAGCGGGCTTGCAGTGGTACTTAGACCCCGACCCTCTGTTCTTGGCCTTGGGATCCTGAGGTTGTGGTTATATGGAGGTGCACCTATCAGGTGCTTGCAGTGGGACCCAGGAGAGTGGGAATATATAGATCATGGGCATCGAGAGAGGGGGATTCCCTTCTTTCGTTTCACGGTTGGTAATGCCAGGAGGTTTCAGCTGCACAGTAGGGGTTGGGTTCCCTCTAGAGCCCCCCATTGGGAAAGCTTCTTCATCACTGCAGATTTGCATAGAAATTTCTGGAGGAGGCTCTGGAAATCCCTCAGAAATAGAAAGATCACTCTTTTCTTTTGGCTTTCTATTCATGGAGGGATTGCAGTGAACCTGTGGAGATCACGATTTGGGGCTGATCCCACTTGTCTTCGATGTCATTGTGCAGGCGAGGACTGTTTGGAAAGGGGTTGCTCAGATACTCAGCATCTTTCACACTTCCCCTTTCTTCATGACTTGGGGCTCGGTCGCATGGTTATCTCTTACCGGGCCCCAGGTGTTTTATGAGGGTGAGCCTTCTTCTTGGGCACTCTCGGTCCGCCGGCAGGTGATAGAGCCCTGCTCTCTGCAGGATGTACCACTTACTCCCTTCAGAGCTTCTCATGTTTCAGTGGACACCTCTTGGGAGATTTTGGCTAGCATTTCCTCTTGGCACATTTGGAGAGCCAGATGTACTGAGGCCTTGGATGGCACCCAGATACACCCATTACAAGTGTTCACGGGTATTTGGACTGACACGGTTCACACTTTGATAGCCATATGGGCTAGCATGCAGGGCCCTTCACGGGCAGCCTCTTCTAGAAGAACTATATTTCTTCGAGTTTGGAGAGGTTCTCCCTTTTTCTCGGAGGTTTCTACCGGATTGAGATGGCACTATCAGCCTCAATCCTTTCTTTTTGGCTCTTGAGCTTTTCGTGCATTGCATGATGTATCCCGTATGGAGCTTGCTCTAACGGTTTTTCTTTAATACTTAATAGAAGTCTCTTTTTGCAAAAAAAAAGAATGCTGTTGTGGAGCCAAGCTCGACAACTGGTCCAGTGTGATCTTTATTGATGCTTGTTTGAAGGCTCTGAACAATTCCGTTGAGAGGCTATCCTCTCTTGGCTTCTTGCTTTTGTTTCCAAATTTTGATCTTTGGACTTCCTGTCAAAATTCTTAATCGGATATGGTGTTGGACTTATTGTCCGATTGCTATTCCACTAAATTTCTCCTTCGACTCTGCTACCAGAGACTGGGGTCTTGCCTCTTTAGCATGCATCCTCTATATCTCCTTCAATGCTGATGTGCATACCTCTTCTTGATCTTTCCAACAAAGTTGCTTGTCATTTGTTTCCTTCTCTTCAGATAGCTTCTCCTTCACCCACACGAAACACCTTGCATGGTCGGCATATATATGACCATGGTTATACCTTACATATTCAATTGTTAGAATGGCCAGAGATGGCAAGTGGAGATGCAAATGCCATCGAGCAGCCAAATATCGTTGAAGCTATGATGCCTAGAGCAGTTATGGCACACACTCAGAAGGCCTATGAAAATAGATGCCAAACTACTAAGGAGAATGCATTTCTGCCAATGCTTGTGAGGCAGTCCAGCCATGTTATGCCACTCCCTGGCATGCAACCAAAACATGCTTCAGAGCAATTGATGATGTGTTTGGATGCAGGCCCACGATACGGTCGTTGTCAAGTGATTTCGGGGATAAGTGTTCTAATGAAAATAGCAGCTTAAATGGCGGAAATCAATATGGATAGTAGGTACCAGATGCTGGCGCTTGGGGAGCACCCATTGCGGTGCACATGCTTGATGGTACAAGGGTTAAATTCACGGATTCTTTTTTGACGATGCTTCATGACCCAAGCTGAGGTAGTGAAGCAGATGGGCTAGCACATTGGCCAAACAAGTTTGTGAGAAGATCAAAGAGGTTGTGCACATTGCAATGTAGGACGTGGGCAAGCAGCCCAAGCTTTCTGCTATGGACTGAAAGATGGGGATGGGAAGGACACCTATTCAAGGGATCTTAGGATGGTCAATGACCCCATTTTTAGGGAATTTAATGAAGAGGCTAGGAGGTCTTCTGTTAGCAAGGATGATGCTCCTACGTTGACAAGCCACCAGGTTCCCTTTGTGTTGGCACTTCCTACAGAAGACCAACAGCATTTGCCTATGCCGATGGAAGAGCCAGCCCATCCCTTGGTTGTGAGTAATCCCATGGACAACATGAGATTCTGGCCACTAACACCGAGCACGAGCTTGTCACCAATAGCATGGAAAAGCACAGTGCATTGACCAAAGCTGATGGGTGTGGGATAATAAATGCCTATTCAAATAATCCACCCAAACAGTCTCCTAGACACCCACAAGGTTGTCAAAGACAAGCCTACATGAAAGGGTAGTCGAAATTTGAAATCTCAGCTTACATACCATGCTCAGAAAGCACACAAAAGAGATGCATTCATCTGGGACTGAACTTAATGGTGGGGATGGAACCCATGCCCAAGCAGTCAGATTGCAGGAATACCAGATGGCAGAGCCCTACATCTGATTCTTATATGTTCATGACCACTGCCAATGACAAAAGCGGTATCCAACCTGAAGATGAAAGCCAAAGTTATGAAGACAATGACAGAAAAAGGAAAATGGCTGTTGGGACAGTTTTGAAAATGGGCACAATAAGCAGCCCTTGCACAACCACATTGGTCTAAATACTTACTGTCCCTAGCAGTACATTAGTGCACAGCAGCAAACTAATGCAGATACGCAACTTGATGGAAAGGGTGCGCATGGAAGTGCTATTGCAGGAGACCAAGGTAAGTTTATAGTTGGGGATGAGGCAAACTTGCCACAACAGAAGTTGAGGATCATGAAGAACAATGGGACTCTTTCTGATGATGGTGATCTCATCGGGCATGATAATGCTGCATCGTTGTTAGTAAAGCACCAAGGTACACTAATGCATGGTGATTTTACTGTAACCCCACACAAGCTGCAGTTTGGGCAAAAGTATCTATTACACAACCAGCCAGACCCTTCCATTTGTGGGAAGCCTACCAGTGAGCAGTCCACTATGATCTTGCCCATGGGAAATTTCAGCCAGAAACTTCCACTAGTGACTCTTCCAAGGGATGATATCCTTGAGTTACATGCCCCTGGGGATAGAGGCCCCTATTCACTACCGCCATTTGATGCAACCCAACCTCATGTGGATGCTTTTGAGAGAGCGTGTCCCTCCAGCACTTATTTCTCAGCTCTATTTCAGCACAATGCCTATGAGAGGCGTTGGCCTTGATCTCAATCAAAGAGGAGGCTCTACATAGAGTCTAGACCACCTCAAATGCAGCTTGGACAACAAATGCAGCGTGGATAGATTTATATGGAAGAACATCATATGCCCAATACACACATGAGTATGAGGGCCGTGTGGGACATTGATGTTGCCTTGTCAAATCAGCACCATGCCCACACCAAGTTGAAGACGAGGAATTCATCTTGGAAGCCCTACACATGGGCAGCTTTCAAAGACCTCATGGGTGTCATGGCTAAAAGGAAATTATGGTGGTACAGCCCAGGGTTCAAGGCTTTACGTGTGACGATTGAAGACCCCTGGAATGTTGAGGAAGCACAAGTATTTCTGGAACTGTTTGAGCCTGAATATAGCATCTATAATGAAGATGATTTTCAGTTTATTGCATTTGGGCAAGACAACACAGGCAGAGATGCAATGCATATATGGAAAAGCAATGAATGATCCCAGTGTATGCAAAAGGGGACAGCAAAGCATAAAGAGGTATCCATAGTAGACTTTGTGGAGATAGGCAATGGCTATGTGATTGCGGAGCTTCTTGATGATGAGAATGTGAGGTGGGATGAACGTTTATATGACACAAGAGGTGCCACCACATCTAAGGCAAAGAACTATTCTAGTTATCCTTTTGACCCAGGTGGCTTGTATGTTGGAGCATGTTTATTCTACAACAGAGATTTTGGAGTTTAACCACCATCACTTGCAATTTTGAGGACGAAATTGTGTTTGAGCGGAGATGGTTGTAATGAAGGCCAAAAGTTGGCCAAGTGAGTGGTGGTTAGGATTATTAGTACTCTCCCTCCTTCCTCTCCTTGAAGCCTACATTCTCTCCTGCAGCTACACACCTTTAGGACCTGGTTGGAGCTGAGGGAGCTTTCGGTGAAGCTGAGTTTCTACAGAGATTACTGCTTCGTATTTCGGAGGAGGGATTCATCACACCACCGGGGTACACTCAGCTTCATATGCCTCACTCACTACGGATCTCCATCGGACAGTTTCGGGTATCATCATACCGCCTCCGCATAGAGAGCAGCAGAGCAGAGGGGATTCCTAGGGAGCATCACTTATGCATATTGTGCGACTGTCAAGAGGTCGAGTCAGAGGAGCATTTTATTTTCAGGTGCCCAGTGTACTACGAGATCCGAGGTCACTACCACTGCCTCTTAAGAGATAGCTCTGGGCTCCTTTCGAGATTCCTCGCCTACCCACATCAGAGATGCCTCGCGGCCTTCATTCACGAGGGGGTCCGACACAGAGAGTACTTACTCAGGCGACGGGGCTTGGCCACATCATCAGACACCTCTCAGAGCAAGATCATAGAGTTCTTCCCATCGAGTGACATTGATCGTCCAGTCTCTAGTCGCAGACGTGACAGAGACCCCGACTCGATGACCGCAGCACGATACACAAGACATCGAGGGGACACACAGATCACTCTCGGGGACCTCCTGTCATTGTTTAGACCTAGGATAGGTCCCTCGGGAGTCACGGTGGCTCTGGTCTTGCGTCGAGCCTCTTCCAGGAGACCGAGACGCATAACACCCCTTGACGGGCACCAGTGTCCCATCACCGGCTATGCACCAGCTAGGGCGACATGACATACGGAGGATTCCGCTCCGCTCTAGTCCTTTTCTTTTCATTGTTACATCCAGATGTATTTGATTTGATTATGTATGATTAGACTTAGGATTCAACATGGGTGATGATGCTCGTTTCAGTAGCTCCACCCTTACTGTGATTTGTATCAGGTTTTCTTTCAGTCTCATAGACCCATCAGTCTTCCGAAGACTAATAAAATTTCTTTCTTTCTTTCTTTCTCTTCCCCAAGCTATAGGATAACAGGAGTCAGCCACAACCTTTTCAGTTTCAGCTTCGGCGAGGACTAGCTAACCCATCACCAGATGCTTGGGCGAGGACTCTAGCTAACCCATCACCAGATGCTTGGGAGTCTTTGCTCATGGAGGTACACAAAATTTGTGTACACGAGGTGGAGCTGACTTGCTTCGCACAAGAGCAATCCCGCTTCGGAGCAGGCTTGTGCCATACAGGAGTAGGCCCGCATCATTCAAAAGCAGGCTGGCCTCATTCAAGAGCTCAGACAGTACATCTTGCAGCTCTGACAGGAGGTAGCAGCCATCCATGCAGTCCCAGGGATTACCCTAGTGGTCAAGGCATAGATTGCGAGCATGCAATCTGTAATCGAGGAGACATCCAGATGGGTAGGTGTTGCCAAATGAGAACCTACAAAGGCAAGAGTTTCAGCCACTCTCATGGAGCAGCAGCAGAGAGCTAGTAAGTCTCTCAAGAGTAGAGTCCATGGCATTTCATGTACCGAGACTACACCGATAAGCGATGCGACTGCATTGTGGCCACTACTCTTGGGATGGCTGAGCACAGGCATGGCGTGTGAGAGCAGCCCCTTATCATATGGTTCCATGATGCTCATGCATGACTCTCAGCTCTACGGCGTAGATCAGTATTACGGGACCAATCACCATCGATATCCATGGATGAGGATCTCACCCCCTTACAGGTTGAGGAGAGGCACACTCTGATACAGCAGCCGGATCAGAATGGACAACTCCTTATAGGCCCCCATTGGGCATTTGCCCCTCCTCCCACATAGGGAGGCGGGGTCTATTGGACTCAGCCTACCGAGAACCTGTCGTGACATAGTCTTTTATACAGAGACACATCAGAGTCTAGAGTGCCCACTACCAGTAGTCAGTGGGTACACACGGGAGTCTGCTTACAGAGATGAGGTGAGGGACACAGGGGGAGTACGAGGATCAACAGTTCTTTACAAGTCTGCCCTTTTGGGGACCATCTCAGTAGAGCGGAGAGATACACAATCCAATTTTCTATGGATCCGGATCCGACACACAAACAATCAGGATTTGTTTGTTGCAGTATCCTACTTCCCCCCCGAGACCTCCCACTTTGCTCGAGATTTTTGAGAGGAGACAGAGACATCACCATACGCAACTCTCTGCCAGGACATTATTGACTTCTTGAGCCGCAGGGAAGTCCTCCTGGTTGGGTACAACGCGATGATAGGGGTCGGTCATGTACCACTTCTCGACTTTAGAGACAATTGCATTTTACTGCTAGAGATTTATCTTGAGGACGCAGGTATGATGCGAGTTCCAGCTAATAGATGAGCTCCGGTCACATCTTACGGGCAGGCTCTTTTAGATCTAGGCAGGATGCATGATCTAATTATTTATAATGGTCTTGATAGATGGCCCTCCTCAAGTGGTTTTACCTGCTTCCAACATGGAGGGGGCTCTACCATCATTGATTACATCATGGGATTCCTTGCCTTCGCGTCTTGTATCACTTATTTTACTATCGTACCCTCTCCTCCCAGGGTTGATCATACATACCTCTTCTTTAGTATCTCTACACCCCATCTTATAGTACCTCCCACTCCATAGATCACTCACACCACTTATCATGTCATACCTTTCAACCATAGCCTATCGCCTATATATTCAGCTCACCTTTACACACTTCTCACATATATTGACTTTATACCCTTACTAGAGGACCATGCTGCTCTGGTCACTACACAAGGCTGCCCTTTACGCTTTCCCTCACACTACTCGCTCCACTCATCCACTACCACCTAGGACCGTTCCTTGTAATAGCTGGTATGATGATGAGTGCAAGGCTTTACGCCGTTAACTCAAATTAGAAACCAAAAACCAACTCCCGAATGAAACGCTACATGAGTATCGTCTATTAGTACGTAGGAAGAAGCTAGATTTTGCCCGCCAAAACGAGGAGGAACTATTGAATATTCTGTTTAGTAACTTCTCTAAGGACTTTTGGCAGAGATTTCTAGAGGAGCGGTCCTCTTCACCACTCATTGACACTCAAGTCTGGCATGATTATGCACGCACGCTTTATGATATCCCAAATCAGCCAGCTCCTAACCTCTCACACATACCCCGCCCCACATCCTTCACTAAGGGGGGTGTAAAGGATCCATGATGACACTTCATAATGGCCGAGTGAAAGATCATGAGGGCCTATGCACTGAATTCATTGCATATGGGATTAATCTCCTAGCCCCGGATCTTAGCAAAGCTCTTTAATGAAGCTGTTTGTCTGGGGTTCCCATGCACCTTGACTATTAACACTATTTCACCCATCTACAAGGAAGAGGATCCCATGAGCCCAGAGAACTACAGGACCATTATGATCGGACATGTCATGTCCAAGATTTATGCATCAATGATTGATAAGTCGATTCGCAGAGATGTAGGGACTTAGAGCAAATGGACAGGCTGGATTCCGATGTCATCATGGGACAATGGATCACATTCTCACACTTAGATGTATCATTGAGGAGGCGAGGGTACAGAAACAGAGGGTTTATTGCTGCTTTGTGGATCTGCAAAGCCTTTGATACGGTTCCGAGAGCCCACCTCATCAGGTGTCTACGGGACTTGGGTTATGACCAAGAGATCATTGTGAATCAAACACCACCTAGAAGAAAGCTCATCCTTGTAAGCGAACATCTTTAAGTCGAGGGGTGAAAACTGGTGGTAGCACCAAAAGCATCCAGTCTTTGGCTTGTGACCTAAAAGGGTGAGACCCATAGATGCGTGCGATCAACGTGGTAGAGCTTTCAAGCTCTACATCCTTATTGAGCTGTCCTTATTGAGCTGCTGCTGCAACTCGTCTTCTGAGAATGTAACTGTTTTCATGGCCGATGGAAGCGGGTTAGGATTGGTTGATTGAAAATCCATCGCCAATTGGGGTGGGAAGGCCGATTCAAATCCAGTTGAATGATCCGTCCGTCACTTCTGCTGCAAAAAGAAAAGGCGAGGAAGGGGGTAGGGGCTGAAATAGAGAGGTGCTGGAAAAAGGGGGCATAGCTGAAAAGAAGGGGGGCTGGTAGGCGGAAAGGAAGGGGTAGGAAAGGGAAGAGAAGGGGGCGGGAAGGGGGGCTGAGGAGGCGGGGAGGGGCGAAGAAGGGAAGGGGTGGAGTAGGGAGGCGGGGGGGCGAAGAGGGAGGCAGGGAAGGCGAGGTAGGGGTGGGGGTAGGAGAGGCAGGGCGGGGGTAGAAGAGGCCGGGAGGGGGCTGGGGGCAAGGAGGGGCGAGGAAGGGGTGGGACAGGGAGGCAGGGAAGGGGGCTGGGGGAGGTGGGGCGGGTAGGGGTAGGGAGGTGGGGAAGGGGGCTGAGGGAGGTAGGGGTAGGGGCGGGGAGGGGGGTTGAGAGGGGTGGGGAAAGGGCTGAGAGGGGTGGGGTAAGGGAGGCAGGGAGGGGGCTGAGAGAGGCGGGTGAAGGAGGGGAGGGGGGGCTGAGGGGAGGGAGGAGGGAGGGAGGGGCTGAGAGGGAGGCAGGGGTAGGGGCGGGAAGGGGGGTTGAGAGGGGTGGGGAAAGGGCTGAGAGGGGTGGGGTAAGGGAGGCAGCGAGGGGGCTGAGAGAGGCGGGTGAAGGAGGGGAGGAGGGGGCTGAGGGGAGGGAGGAGGGAGGGAGGGGCTGAGAGGGAGGGGGCTGAGGAGGGCAGCAGGGAGGTGTATGGGGAGGAGCAGCAGCTCTCCGAGGATCCCTTCTTTCATTTATGGTCAACAATGCCAAAAGTTTCAGATTTGGGCTAGAGGCTGGAGACCTTCTCGAGCTGTATCGGTATCATTACGATAATGGCTCTTTTTGTATTCGCCATGGGTGTTGATGCCCACTTAGAGGCTCCTTCCTTTCAGCTCGTTGTATCAGGTTATGTTAGTCTAATAGACCCTTTGGTCTTCCGAAGACTTTTAATAAAATTTCTTTTCTTTTCTTTCTCATTTTCTTGCTGCATATATACATGAAACACTTCAACAAAATGCTGACTTGTTCTTTCAATTCCTATGAAGACATAGGATATCTTATTCTCCTCAAATTTGTATCCAGCTAGCATTATGTGTGACGAGAGTGTACTTTGGTAATACGTCATGCATGCAATTTGTTTTTTATGAGAAATCCCTTACCAATTGCGATGAACATGTATTCCAATCTCCATCGTTTTGTGATTTACAACACAAGAATCCTTCATGTGGACATTTTGAGTTTTGTATACAAGGGTCACTATTTGAGCTTTGTGTTGACACATACCCGTACTCAAGCATCACATATAGCCTGTTGATCAAAGGATATTAAAGCAACAAAGGATTTTGTATGAGTTTGTCCTTTGAGAGTTTCTTTAGGGTATTAATCATTCAAGCATGTAGAGTTAAGCAAAAAAACAGTATCAACATATATGACTGAGACCATATGCAATAACTTGAAATGCTTTTTGTTTCATGAAAGTGAGAATTCAAAATTACAGCATTCCTCCCCAAAATTTGGGGCTTTGTAACATACGTCCAACAAAGAGCTGCTGCTCCTCCCCGACCCTTGCTGCCCCCTCTCCCTCAGCCCCTCCCTCCCTCCCCCTCCCCCTCCCCCTCCCTTGCCCTCAGCCCCTCCCCCTCCCCCTCCCCCTCCCTCAGCCCCTCCCTCCCTCCCCCTCCCTCGCCCTCTCTCCGTCTCCCTCTCAGCCCGCCCCCTCTCCTCTCAGCCCGCCCCCCTTCCCCGCCCTCTCAGCCCCGCTCCCCCTCCTACGCCCCCTCCTCTCCCCCACTCCCTACCCCCCGCCTCAGCCCTCTCCTCTCCCCCGCTCCCTACCCCTCTCCTCAGCCCTCTCCTCTACCCCCCTCCTCTACCCCTTCTTCCCGCTCCCTACCGCCGCCTCAGCCCTTCCTCTACCCTACCTCTTCCCTCCCTACCTCAGCCCTTCCTCCCCCTCCTCCCCCTCCTCCCTCCTCATCCTCCCCTTCCTCCCTTTCCTCCTCAGCCTCTCCTCCTCCTCCTCCTCAGCTCACCTTCCTGTTCCTTCTATCCCGGGCAGCTTAGTGCGGAAGGAACCTTGTTCGTGTTTGAGTCGGCCTCACCCACCTCGATTGGCGATGGCTTTGCCTTCAGCCAACCTCCGTCCACTACCACAGGCTACGAAAACAGTTGTTTTCTCAAAAGACAAGTTGCAGCAGCTCAAAAAAGATACTGAGCAGGAGAGCTCGACATCGCATCTTTGCTCGCATCCATGGGTCCCACCCTTCTAGGTTACAGATGCTTGCCACTCTACCTGGAGACCTCGCAGGGCACCTTACAGATGTTCGTCTGCTTGGGCGAGGTTTCTTCCAGATTGTTTTTGACTCCTCGGAGGTAGCTCGTACAGTGTTGCAGGCTAGCCCATTAGCACTGAGCTCCATAAGGATTTTTTTGACCCCTTTTTCTTTGGGGTTTGATCCTGTTGAGGAAGACAGCCGGACGACATCACTCTTCATCACATTTTCAGGCCTTCCTCAGGTGTACCATTGACTGCTACATTCCATTGGAGCCGCCTTTGGAGTGGTTTACTGAGATCCCCCCTCTCCTTGAGATGGCTACTTCAGCAACAGAGGCAGTCAGGTCCGATGGGGTACCACGTGTTAGGGTCATTGTCTCTGACCTTAGCTAACATCCCGGATGACCACATTATGCTTCAGCGTCCAAATGGCTCCTTCTTCTGACAGAGAGTCGAGATTGCAGGGAGATAGGATTAGTGTGGGATTTGCAGGACCCTTGGGCACTTTGCCAGAGATTGCCCAAGGAAAAAGAAAAGACCAAAAAGATCCAAGAGTGTGCCTCATAGCTTCACCCAACCTGGACCTTCTTCACAACCGCCTCACGCGCTGCTAGACCTTCGACTTCATAGCCAGGTCCATCAGCATCTCGTCCTGGTACTTCTATAGCCCATACAAGACAATCAGGACGTCCTGCTTTGATCGTTGCCCGTTGGGTGCCTATCAGAGTTGGTGAGCCAGTACCCCAGGCTACCACTGACGGGGCCGTGGACACGTCTCTTCAGGTAGGAGACATCCCTGTCTTGGTCCCATGTGCAGATGAGACTGTGCTCCTGACCTTGCTCAGATGAAGGAGCGCTCATCTAGGGATAACCTTTTTGCAGAGGCCCGTGCTTTACTTGATTACTTGAGGAGGGTGACAAAATTGTGGCTGAGGTCAGGCAGATGTTGCCATGTCTTCCTATACTTGATAGGGGGTAAGGGGGTTATTGGTTCCACTCCTCCTTCCGCAGGGCTCCTTCGCACTCTAGTGCCAGAGGCACTTCGAAAGAATTCACTTTCAGTTCTAGCAGACTTGGTTGAGTTTGAGGCAGAGGAGGAGTTTGTACCCTCCACACTTGGGGAGCATATCTTCCAGGACAGAGTTTCCCCCTCAGCAGGGGGGGTGTGCTTTCCCCAGTTGACTTCCCTCTTCTTGATAGGAGGAATTTTTCGCAGGAGAGGGCTTTCTCCGCTTCCAGGTCGGGTAGGATCTTCCATCCAGCCTCCTTCTCTCGTAGATGAGGATTGTCAGTTGGAACGTTCAGGGCCTCAGCAGGGGTGTACCTCACCGCCGCTGTAGGCAGCTAATTCGTAACCAACTTCATCCAGGTGTTACTGGGGGTCCCATGGACATTGGGATTGGTTCCAAGTCAGGTAAGCTTCTTTCAGGCCACACTTTTTAGTCACCCGCCTTGGGCACTAGGGGAGGTACTTGCATTTCTCTTTCTTCTTCTATACTCTCCTTGGTAATTGAACATGGGATCATAGTCCCTTCCAGAGCTCAGTGGATTATACTTTTGATTGATGGGCATAAGGTTGGTCTCTTAAACCTTTATGCATCCAATTCTAGAGGAGATCGTGTTCTTTTTTGGAAGGAACTGCTTTCTTGGTCACATATTGCAGATGCTTAGATCCTAAGTATAACAACTCACAATTTTGGGGAATAACATGAGTGTTGTAAGGCAAACAGTCCATAGAATATCTCTAGTTGGAGAATAGAAATCTGAGTTTCCTTCAGGGTTGAGATGGCATTTTCAGCCTCCGCCTTGCTTCTTTATTAGCTCACTTTGAGCTGTTTTTTCCTCATGCATTGCATGATGTACTCCCGCATTTGAGCTTGCTCTCGCGGTTTTCATTCATACTTAATGAAGTAATTTTCTTGAAAAAATAATAATTACAGCATTGGTTCCCAGGTTCACCCTTCCCAGTCTATGGCCACTACATGGATTGATACTAAACACACACTGATGGCCATCTGGGCGAGCATGCAGGAAGGATCCTCCAGAGTAGCTACAGCTAGGAGAGAGACTTTTTTCACAGTTTGGAGAGGATCTCCTTTCTTCTTTTTGTCTCCTTCAGGTTTGAGGTGGCATTTTCAGCCTCCACCTTGGATTTTTGTTAGCTCTTTTCGAGCTGGTTTTTTTCTCAAGCATGGCATGATACTCCCTCATTAGAGCTTTCTCTTGCGGTTTTCATTCATACTTAATGAAGTAACCTTTTTCAGACAATCTGTCACACTCCTCTCCCAGCTCTCGACAGGCCCTTCCAGCCACAAGCTCCTATCTTGTTGGCCTCGACATCAGCACCCCTTCTTCAGTCCTCCTTGCCTCTCCAGACCTCCTATCTTGTGGGTCTCAAGATCAGCACCCCCTCTTCAGTCCTTGCCTCTCCAGACCTCGACATCGACACCACCTCCTCACTTTTTGCCTCCATAGGGCACCATCATTCATGCCTGCGCGTGCCCCTCGCCACAAGTACAAACCCAAATTACCCTGAGACACTCTATTCGTTGACTTTCATACGGCTCGGGCAGCCCGCAAAGCAGGATCAGGACCACCCTCCATGGCATCACCTGGCAAACGTACCACAGATGACCAGGGTGCTAGGTCTACACCACAGAGCACTTCCAAACGCCCTCGAGTAGTTGCAGATTCACCTACCTCCAACAGGATCACTATCATATCAGATGAGGAGCTATCCCCTTTTTCAAGCTCCTCTGATTCAGATCATGGAGGCTCTGACTATCTGCCCCCCACAGGTACTATCGAGACAACATCCAAGGCATCCAGTGGGCACAGTACCAGTGGCGGTGATTTGGCCCAACAAAGTATAGCTGGCGATCTTCCATCCCCTACTTCATCTTCCTCGATCATTCGGGTGGTTTTCAAACCTTTCCTTGATCCCACACTCAAGCTGTCTAGCATTTTGTCACTTGATGAGATAGCCCGCATGCCTCTCACGGAGTTTGATGATGTCACGCTTCCCCCGCTGGACGTCCAAATGTAGCTCGCATGTCTCTCACGGAGTTTGATGATGTCACGCTTCCCCCGCTGGACGTCCAAATGTGTACTGCATTTATTCAATCTTATGACTTTGCAATAGACACATTTGGATTCTTGAATTCGCGTCATATGTTCACTCCCAGTCTCATATCCACATACCTCTTTCTTCCGACACTCCCTTTTTTGCCACCTCACACCGAGTCACTCACATTCATGTCCTTCTTGTTGAATTGTAAACCTCATTGCCGCGGACATGAGTGCAAGAAGGTTCTCGAGGGAAACAATAGAGAGGCGCTTTTAGCGAGGTATTTGTTCACTCACTTCTACTCTGCCCCGGGACAATTCTTCATCACCAAGGCGATCCATTCTGCCCTCGACTCCATTCTTTCCGTCACTCCCTACAATTTCGCCTCACTCTTCTACTCTGCCTTTCGTAATACGATCTGTAAGCGTCGGGAAACATATACCTGTACTTGTGGGCCACACCTCACCTTCTTACTTTACCAGTGGAAGGCCAATCCTCCTTCCATTGTCACAGGTTGCCTCCCTTCGTCATCCTCCCCTCCTGTCACCACCTCTGCCATCTCTTCCACTGTCACTTCCCTAGTTCCTGCCTCCTCTCCTCTTTTGACAAGGAGGGCACCTCGGTGAGCGCAACCTGATGCAGTGTGCCCCGGAGCTTCTTCAGTACATTTTGTTACAGGTTTTCCATCAGTGACATGTCTTGTATCTGCATCAGTCACTTCGCTAGTGCCCGGACTTGCATCTCCATCAGTCACACTTGTCCAGGCTTCTTATGGGACCTCCAGAGTTTCAATGGGTATGGTTGCACCAGGTATACCCCATGTTGTACCAGTGACGACGGGTGCTGTACTAGTGACGACCTCGAAAAGTGTATTTTTGCGACCTTCGCGACGGACTGCAACCATCTTCCCTCGCCACCACTTTCACCGATGCAGTCATCACCACAGTGGTTCAAGTGACCTCCGACCATGTGTTGGATCTGAATCTTACTCTGGGACCTGACTCCCATGGGCTTTCTCAGGGGCTTGCACAGTCTTCTCCAAGAGTAATTCACATTTCCGCCTCCCTACCATGACCTCCACAAGGCAAAGACACAAGGCAGAGACAAGAGCAGAGACAGGAGTGGGAGCTCCTCCCCGGGAGATCCTCCAACAACTTCACCATCAGAGGAGGTATTTGAGGGAGGGAGTTTGCCCAAGTCTGTGGATTGCCCATCCCTTCATCAAAATGATATGTTCACAGCTTGCATAGCTGCTTCATCAGGCTCAAATGTCTCTCTTGTGGACAAGCAGAATGAAGATTACAGGAAACTACTATCTGTTCTTCCCAGGAAACGCTTACCAATATGTGGGGAAGAGGAAGATGTGAATCAAATCTTCACCATTCCTTTGCAAGAATGCCTCGCACAGAACAGGAAGACCTTCAGGGCCCCGACAGTTGAGATATCGAGCTCCACTCGTGATATGCCAAGGTGACCGTTGTGCATTTATGTCACTGACTTGTTAGCTGTAGATGCGATTGATACACCGCCCATGAATAATAGTTGGATGACAGCCATCTTTATGTACTCTAGTTAGTGGCTCAGTTAGTATGTCACCTAGGTTAGCTGAGTTTGGTTTGAGACCCACATATAGGGTTCATCTATTCCTTTTGTACTAGGAGAGAGTTGTTTTGGCTTTCACAACTAAGAAGAGGAAAACTATTTTCAGCCTCCACTTTTGTGTGTATTCCCCCATTGTGTATGTGAGAAAGCTGCAAGTGAGACTCCTTACCTCTCTCCCACTCTCTTCACATGGTATCAGAGCTCGGTTCGTGGTAAGGAGCTCAAGAAAGCAAACCAAGTTCGCGGTGTCTTGGTAAGAGGATCAGTGTTGCTTTCCTTTTTCGAGTTTGGGAGCAAATCTCTGCAGGTAGCATAGCCGGAAAGTGCAAGAGTGCCTTGTCTCAGATTGGGAGGTCCTTCTCAGTGTGGCAAGAGGGCAGTATATGCTGCGGATGAGGACAAAGACCGCGGTGACATTATTTTTTTGATTCAAGGCCATTTCGAGGCCTGTTTTGGTGGTGCAAATTTTCCGCAGGCACTCAGAAAAGTGCCATGTTTTTGCTATGTAACCACTGTTTTGCAGGTCGGTGAAAAGTTGCCGCAGAAATTGCATCGTATGCATGTGTTCAGAGACATTGGGAGTGACAGAATCATTCTTATTGCCTGTTGATGCAAAATCGTCACTAGGAAGTGACTGTGTGGTTAAATACCACTTTCATTAGTTTTGCAGATTTGCCCTTGTGAGACAGAAGTTGTGTTTTTTGCAGTGTTTTGTAATGGCGTCTGATGCTCTTTCACAAATAGTCACTGAAAAGCTTGACAAGAACAACTTCCCAGCATGGAAGTTTAGAATGACGAATTTCCTTAAGAGAAAAGGCTATTGGGAGTTCATTACTGGAGCTGAACAAGAACCAGTTATTCCTAATGTTCTCAATCAACAGGAGTTGCAAGCATTTAAAGGCTGGCATGAGAGGGCCAGAAAAGTTATGTACTGGCTGTCTATCAGTATTTCCGATTCTATGATTGTGCATATTCAGGATGCAAGCATGTCGAAGGAGGCATGGGATACTTTGATAAAAATGTATAGCACAAATACACAAGCCAGGAAAATGCAGCTCAAGCAGGAGTTGCATAATGTGCAGAGAGAAAATATGAGCATCAATGACTACCACATGAAGGTGAAGAAGATTGCAGATGCACTTGCTTCTATTGGGTCGCCAGTGGAAGATGATGATTTAGTTTCTGTGACCTTGAATGGTCTAGGAAAGGATTATGCATAGTTCCGGACATCCATTGCCGTCCGTGAGAATTTTTCTGATTTTGGGGAGTTGATTTCTCTTCTGATTTTTGAAGAGCAGAGAAATGGTAGGGATGGTCTTTACATCAGATGGATGTAAAGAATGCTTTCTTGCATGGTGATTTGTAAGAAGAGGTCTATATGGAGCAGCCACCAGGTTATGTTCATGCTGTTCATCCTGAGTTTATTTGCAAGTTGAAGAAAGCCTTGTATGGCTTGAAGCAAGCACCCAGGTCTGACAAGATAGGACAGTATCTTGTCACTATTGGCTTTCAGATTTCTAAGGCAGATTTCTCATATAGGGTTCATCTATTCCTTTTGTACTAGGAGAGAGTTCTTTTGGCTTTCACAACTAAGAAGAGGAAAACTGTTTTTAGCCTCCACTTTTGTGCGTACTCGCCCATTGTGTATGTGAGAAAGCTGCAAGTGAGACTCCTTACCTCTCTCCCACTCTCTTCACACCGACATGTTTTGTGCACTTAGATCAATTGGCACCTACAGGCAACCTATCTACGGAGGAAGAGGGCGCTCTCCCTAACATGTTCAAGGAATTGGGGGACGTGATTAATTTGGCTGACAGGCTGAATTACAGCGATAGGTACGGCTAGATGAAAAGGTCCCTACATCTCGCTCAATGTATCATGGATGACACTTTCACACAACTCGGGACAGCCGTCTTCAATTCCACAAGTTATGCTCATAAGCTCCTCTCCCAGCAGCAACATTTGAAGTTAGAATTTGAGAGAGCTCAAGCAGCCCAACAACGCACCACAGAGGTGACACTTCGGCAACAGGAGGAGAGGTGGCAAAAAGAGAAGGAATCAGCTATTCACGAGCGTGACATCGCTTGGAACATTCAGCGGGCTGCCCTTGAGGATCGCCACCACAGTCACAAGCAGGAATGGGAAGCAGAAATGACAACAGTACGCAGCCAGCATGCAACAGCTCTGGCAACTTTGCAGAGCCAGCATCTCACAGAGGTAATCAGATTTCAGCAGGAGATCACACAGTTAAAGGAGTCGTTGTCTTCCTTCCAGATTGCCCAGAAAAAATCAGATTCTAGAGTGATTGAATTGGAAAAGAAGCGTTCATCCATGGAGGAAGAATTCACAGACCTTCGGACACAGTTGGCCACCCTCCAGAGTTCCACCTTGCGAGGGCAAAAGGATCATTACTACCGGTGATACCACCGGTATAAGACCAAGTATGAAAATCTAAGAAACGTGATGGACATCATTGAGGCTGAGGAGGAAACACACCACCATCCAGAGCTACATATGACTGGGACAGAGCAGATGGCTAAGGAAAAGGCTACAAAGCTACATACCACTGCAGCAGAGCAGAGGGCAGAGGCGAATGCGGTAGAGGAGAAGCCTACCGAAGACCTTCCTCAGTAATTCTATACATGGGTTCTTTTTTGCACTGTTAGATTTTTGACAAGCTGATTGGCTCTCATTGTAAATATCATGGTGTCCTCCTATCCTCATGACGCACTCAGTTTTTGCAAATTTTTATGCTGTACCTCATCAACCAGCATTTTATTTTCACTGTTTCATTTTAATACAAATTTGGGTATTACTTGCAAGGCCAGCCACATTGTCTATAAAATTTTATTTTCCTACTCCATCGCCATATCAATGGTTTGTAAGTTCTTTTTTTCTTTTGACGATTTCCCTCCCCCATTTCTATTCATCGGGACGGTGAATGATAGTGGCGGGGGAAACTGTTACAATAGAAACACCCCTGACCACATGACAACAGGCGTTGACCACATATTGACAGGCGGGCGCTGACCACATATTGACAGGCGATGTCGACCATGTGTCAACACAGGTTAGCCACACGACACGAAGGGTTGACCACATGGGTTCATCATCCAAGAGTACTATCCGAGGCGACCATGCATCGACACATGTTAACCACAGATCGACACATGTTAACCACAGGTCGTCACATGTCAACCACAGGTCAACTAGAAGTACCATGCCCAAGGCGATCTCATCGAGAGCTGCGCACATGGAGAGTGAGCTTAGCACATGGAGCAGTTAGGAGTATTTACAGTTACACACTGGTTCAGTGGTTGAGTGGTGTGGTGATCCAGCTCACCTGCACATGGAGAATTTACACCATCTTGACTAGAAGAGACTGGCGAGTCAGGGAGTCAAGAAGTCACCGTAGCCATCAAGAGAGCCAGCGGCACAACGGCTATCCTTAACAGCTAAGGAGATAAAAGGATGACCAATGGGAAGAAAGGGGAAGATTCTTAGCGAAGAAGGGACCCTCCAAGGCGGGGATGAGGATGAAGGCGAAGATGGAGAGGGGAGGGGAGATTTAGCATTGAGCATTTGGCGTTCGGCATTGGAGCGAGAGAAAGGAGAGTGTGCGGAGAGATAGAGGCTGGAGCTACGAGCTCACCAAGGAGAGAGTGTGGAGAGACTTGTGTGTACCCCTCTGTCTACTATGGGGATAGACTTGTGTGTTCTTGTGACTTGCGACTTGTGACTTGTAGATGTTGGTCCAGTGATATGTACTTTGCCATCTTGGTCACTTTCTCATTTTTCTTGTCTCTTTCCAATATGGGGATTGTTCACTAGTATATGACAAGGTTTCTTCTTCTACTTATGTTGTGGATTTCTCATGTGATTGTCATTTAGCATAGTGCACTCGTACATCGTCGTTTACTGCAATACAGCCTACGCGACGACACTCGCACACCACTGCACGTTGCACTCTGTGGGATCCACTGCATTAGAGCATTGCAACACTCACTCTTCTCACGCCAGCGGCCTTTGTCAGTAACACCTCCGGAAGGATAGGAACCCCTCCCCTCAGACACTTGCATTTCTCTATACTCATCATCAAACGAGGGGTTTTGAGGCATCTTCCCATCTCGTACCCATGAAGATCGGGTCGTAGGAAAGGATATGGTGGCAGCATCCTGTATCAATGTGACAAGGGTAGCTGAGGTGTGGGCGAGGTCTAGATCAGCCTCCAATAAGGCCGGAAGCTCTCTGGCTAAGTGACACACATACACTGGATCCAGGGCACGGTCAAAGTGGATCTGGGTACGGGTAGCGATAGGGACTTTCCCTGTGCCTGGTGTAGTAGCAAGAACATCGAAGGCTAGGTATGAGTGGTCGGCTTCAAGTGGGGGGGGGAGGGTATGATAAGGTCATGCATCCGTGAGACAAAAGCCAATGGGCCCAGTAGAGAGTCCACTGTGCTAGTCCCACCTCCATCTATAATTGATATATGATCTCCATTTGCTCTTAGATGTATTGGTGGAACCAGTTGTAATTGGAACTTTATGTGATTATCAATCTCTTGAGACATATTATGAAAAGATCCACATCTGGAAACTCATCCTTGATGCTAGTTGTGGGCTTGCCAGATTCCAAAGGAGATAAGTAGTCCGCAACCGCATGCTGCGATCCAGGTCAGTGTACCACTTTGAAGTCGAATTCTTTAAGAAGTAGCACCCACTATGCGAGTCAACGTGTGAGATCCTGCTGCCTCACCAAATATAGAAGTATGGAATGGTTGACATGGAATATGAAACAACCCAAAAGATAGTGCCAAATTTTTATTTACAAAAAAGATCATCCCAAGACCTTCTTGCTCTATCACACTAAATAGTTTTGCTCTGCCGTGGGAGAGTTTTCTAGCTCGCATACTATCCTGCTACATCCTCTTGTATCAACACACTACCCACTACTCTCTCTAATGCATCCACAAAAACGTGGATTCTGAACGCTTTGTCCCAATTTGGAGGTATCAATATGTCTGCTCTAGATGGTTGCACCTTGAGCTGGCGATACGCCTTATCACACTCCTGGACCAGAAGAAGGCTTTTGGCTCCACATGCACTAGTGCAGTTAATGGAATCACCATGTGAGCCAAGAACATCAAATGTCTACCATGCTACCAGATTTGCCCCAAAAAACCACAAACACTCCTTTGGATTAGTGGGAGCAGGTGCCTGCATGATGATTGCCACTTTGTTGAGATCAACCACAATTCTTTCCGCACTAATGACGTGACCTAGCAAATGGCCACTACAAACCGCAAATGCACACTTCATTTGGTTCAAGCTAAAGGAAATATTTCGACAGATCCAAAACATAGCCGTAGGTGCTCAAAATGATTTACTTTTTCTCCGACCACACTAAGATCATCCAAGAAAATCCTCATAAAGCCCGTCAAATACTATCCGAAGATCTCTTGCATTGCTAGCTGAAAGGTGGATGGTGCATTCCGCAACCCAAACCACATCAGATACAGATTTACACCCCCCAGATGGTGATGAACGCTATCTTGGGTTGATCTTCTAGTGTCATTCGGATCTTATTGTACCCACTGTACCCATCTAAGAAATAATAGACTTCATGCCCCGCCACTTTGTTTAGCATTGCTGGGTGGCGGGGGCAAGGAGCAGCAATGCGGGGAGCAAGAGCAGCATGGCGGGGAGCTGCTAGGCGGGGAGGGAGAGCAGCATGGTATTATGTTGGCATACGGCAATTTCACTCAAAAACTTCCACATGCATGATTGCAAACTCTTACCTATTCCCATGGAATCAAGCATAAAGATTTTAAAAATCCTCCATGGTACATAGAGAATCTATTGGGAAGTTTGATTCATTTGATTGCTGTTAGTAGGCCATATATTTTCTACTTAGTTGATATTCTATGCAATATATGTGAAATCCCAAAAAACTTCATCCTCTGGGGCAGCTTCTGCTAGGAGGGCTACGTTTTTTAGAGAATGGAGAGGCTCCCCCTTCTTCTCTGAAACTACTACAGGGTTGAGATGGCACTTTCGGCCTCAACCTTGGTTGTTTTCTACCTCTTTTTAAGGAGTTGTTTTTTTTCTCATGCATTTGATGATGTATTTCCGCTTTGAGCTTGCTCTACACCAGGCACAGGGAGAGTTCCTACCACTACCCATACCCAGATCCACTTTGACCGTAAACTTCATCCAGTGTATGTGTATCACTTAGCCAAAGAGCTTACGGCCTTATTGGAGGCTGATCTAGACCTTGCCCACGCCTCAGCTACCCTTGTCACAGTGATACAGGATGCTGCCATCAAATCCTTTCCTACGACCCGGATCTTTAGGGGTACGAGATGGGAAGATGCCTCAAAACCCCTGGTTTGATGATGAATGCAGAGAAATGCGAGCCCACCTCACACGGGAGCGAGCCTTGGGTCAGTTGGTACCACATGAGGCACACAGGATCTTTCAGCGGTTGACATGCTGCAACAGACGAGCCTTCCTCACACATAGTATGGATGAGATCATCAGATCATTTCGCAGAGGAGACCCAACCACTGGGTGGGGATTCCTCGTAGAGGGAAAGCCACCCATCCCCATCACCTATCCGGGCATGTGGCACTTATGCATGCTCCTTATATGATGTCCTGAGGCAAACACCGCCAGACATGTCCACTATGCCCAAGCCCACTACTTGTCATCTATTTACTAGGCAGAATGTGCGGGCTGCACTTCGCCGGCTCCACAACCGGAAAGCACAAGATCACGAAGGCCTTTGGATAGAGCACTTCGCACATGGGCAAGAGGTCGATCCTTGCACATATGTTTAACCTTGCAGTTTGTCACGGCTTCCCACCAGCGTGGAGCACCACTACTATCGTACCGATATACAAAGTAGGAGACCCCATGGACACTAGGAACCATCGCACCCTCATGGTTGGCCACACACTGGCCAAGATCTATGGATCGGTACTAGAGAGAGAGATCAACAGTCATACAGAGGCACGGGGGCAACGAACACTAGGGCAGCTAGGATTAAGGAGGCAACACTCTACTCTAGACCACATTTGTACTTTGAGGGCTATCATTGAGGAGGCAAGGTCCAGACATCAGAGAGTCTACACATGCTTCATAGACTTTCGAAAGGCCTTCGACACTGTTCCATGATCCCGCATGATCAGGAGACTACAGGAGATGCAGATCCCAGAGATGCTGATTTGGGGTGTGATGAGCTTATATGAGTCAGTCAGAGGCAGGGTCCATGCCCCAGGCGGCCTATCGGATTGGGTCAAGAGTACCATTGGGGTGAAGCAGGGCTGCCCTCTCTCACCAACTCTTTTTGGACTCTACATTGATGAGATCACATCTTTCATAGATTGCCTAGGTGGCGAGGGCTCATTACTAGGGGATCTCCTCATACAGATATTGTTATATGCTGATGATATAGTCCTTATATCCTCTTCAGTGGAGGGGCTGCAAAGAGATCTTTAGGCTTTAGAGGTGTTTTGCATAGAGAGAGATCTGACGGTCAAACAACCTTGGGAAAACTAAGGTTATGATCTTCAACACCTCACGAGGAGTGACTAACCGACTCACTTTCACCTATCGTGGTGAACCACTGGAGATAGTGCAGTCATACGCATATTTGGGAGCGGTCTTCACAGGACCCATCTTCACGATGAAATATGCACCCCAGGCACGACTCACACGAGGGCGTAGTGCTTTGGCTAGACTAGAGCTGCCAGTGTTTCTAGGCGCACTTCCAGGATCCACTAATGAAGGGCTGGCTTTTCAATACACTAGTGCGGCCGACTGTCATGTATGCAACACCTTTCTGGGGGTGCGATCTCGTGAGGACAGATTGGAGAAGCTTCGAGCAGCTACAGGTGACGATGGGATCCCGGATGCTCCGATGTAAGCCCTCAATTCCACATGAGATAGTACAGGCAAAGTGCGCCATGACATCTCTCCAGGTTGATGCCATCTTTCAGACAGTGACTTTCATCCATAGGGTGTGGGACTTATCCCATTGGAGACTTCCGAGGTTGGCCCTAGAGTCATTCAGACGACTCGCAGAGAGCGGGGCAGACACATGGTATGCATGCATATCTACATGGCTTGCCAGGCACGGTATCCAGATGGATAGGCTTCCCCCCTTTCAATACAGCATGGATGCACCTCCTGAGAGTTAATCCCGTGAGATGAGATCAACCGTATTATGGAGAGGGATCGGAGGAGGAGGGAAGGGAAGGAGGGTGGAGAGGTAGGAAGGCTGACTTAGGGGCTAAGAGGGGAGGGAAGCAGCAGATGGGGGATTTTACGGGCCTGTACGGGCACTGTGCAGGTTGTACCACGAGAGGCAGGAAACGGGAGGAGGGCAAAGAGGCTAGAGAGGAGGGAAAAAGGAAGAAGCCGGGGGGGGGGGGGGGGGAGGGGGGCATGGAGGTAGAAATGAAGTGAGGGGGATAGCTGCCTAAGTAGCAAGGGGAGGAGCAACGCTATAACAATGCTGTGGTTAAAGCTACTTTGTGTTTGAAAAAGAAGCAATGCTGTTATTTTATTTTATTTCCGAGAATCGGGCCGAGTAAAGGGAGAGAGAGGAAGGAGTAGGTAGCCACGAGGGGAGCAGGTGGAGAGGTAGAGGGAGGGGGTGGATGTAGAGCTATAGGGAGGGAGGGGTGATGTAGGTAGGAGGCGAGTAGAAGGAGAGGGGCGTATGTAGGGGGCGGGTACCAGGAGAGGGGAGAGGGGGTGACGTAGACGTAGGGAGGGCTGCGCTAAGTGAAGAGTAGGAGGGGGGGTTGCGTTGCGTTGAGGGAGGAGGGGGTTGCGTTGAGGGAGAGGGGGTGACGTAGACGTAGGGAGGGCTGCGCTAAGTGAAGAGTAGGAGGGGGGGTTGCGTTGCGTTGAGGGAGGAGGGGGTTGCGCTGAGGGAGGAGGGGGTTGCGTTGAGGGAGGAGGAGTGGCGCTGAGGGAGAGGGAGGGGCACTGAGGGGGTGTGCGTAGAGGGGGGAGGAGTGGCACTGAGGGAGAGGGGGTGTGTGTAGAGGGGAGGGCGAGGCTGCTGTGATGAGGGAGGAGGGAGAGGGGGTTGCTGGAGAGGGAGTTGTGACGATGGAGGGGGAGAGCTGGCCGCCAAGAGAGCTTGTGAGGGAGAGGGGCTGGCGAGGAAAGGGCGCAGCCAAGGGGGAGGCAATGGAAGGAAGGACGCAGGAGGGAGTGATGCTTGTACGCAGCCAAGGGGGGGGCGTCAACAGTAGGAGCAACAAGAAGGAAGCAAGAGGTGAAAGTGACGAGGAGTAGAAGGTGCCACCAAGGGGGAAAAGGTGGCGAGGAAGGTGGCAGCAAGGGAAAGGTGGCAAGGAAGGTGGCCAAGGTAGCGCTAGGCGTAGCGCCAAGGTAGCGGAGGTGGCGGGAAAGGTGGAAAAGGGGAGGGGGAGTAGATGACGGAGGTAGGAGATAGTAGAGAAGGAGGGGTAGCTGCAATAAATGGAGAGAGATCCACAAAGGGAATTTGCCACCGCTAAAGGTAGGGACAGTAGGAAGCAAGGAGAGGAAGTGCTAAATTGAGAGCTAATTTTAGCAAAGAGATGCTAAATTTAGAAGGGGATGCTAAATATAGCAAGGAGGTGCTAATCTTAGGAGAAGACATGCCAAACTTGGTTGGAGCGCTAGGGGTAGGGCCAAATATAGCAAGGTGACATGGGGTAGAAAGGAAGAATTTTGGAAAGGAAAGGTTTTTGTAACAGAGAGGTGGGGGGTTGGACATAGGAATTCAATCCACAATGGTGCCCCCTCCCATGACATGAAGGAGCAAATAAAAGGTCGGCAGCTGCAAAAGGAAGGTGTGGTATCACATCCAAAGAACAAGACTCAACCTGATGATGTCGAATCGAAATGGTCCAAGAGGAGTCAAGTCTCTCATAGAATACCTGAGGCCCTGTAAGAGAAAGCCAAGCCATTGAGCTACATGTCATAAAGAATGGGGAGTGAGCAAAGTGATTGAAAATCCTGGCTACCCCCATCCAAATCATCCTCGCCTGTCTGCAATCCCATAAGTAATGTTGAATAGTCTTCAAAGCAGAGAGGCAACGAGGGCAAGTAGGGTCGGCTCCGAACCTGGATCTCCAAAGGTTCACTGCAATCCCACCATGGATAGAAAGCCAAAAGAAAAGAGTGATCTTTCTATTCGTGTGGGATTTCCAGAGTCTCTTCTAGAAGCACCTCTGCAAATCCGCAGTGATATCAAATGTCTCCCAATGAGGAACTTTGGAAGGTCTCCAACCTCTACTACTGAGCTGGAATCTCCTGGCATTACTAACCGTGTAACGAAAGAAGCGGATGCTGTTCTCTCGATGCCCTACGTCAATCCACTCCCACTCTCCAGGGTCCCACTGCAAATACCTAATGGAAACTCCCCCGTAGAGCCAAAGCCTCCAAGATCCGGTGAAGAGAAGCCGGGGGTCTGGGTTGAGGAACCACTCCGAGTTTGATTCCTGCACCAAAAGACCTACAACCCTGATAGGCTGAAAAGCAGACGCAAGTAAGATGTCCTCTGTGGACCTGAGCAATCTGCCACCATCATGTACACTAAAAACCAAAGCATCCTCATGTGCATCTCGAAAGGCCAAAACCTGAAGAGGAACACCACCTCTCGTAAAAGTACCTACCCAAGTGGAGCAAGTGAGTGGCATATCATCTGTGTCTACCCAATCCGCTGGAAGGGCTGCCTCAATCTGCAAGATCCTCCATGCACTCCGTCTAAGATGAACACACATTTTTGACTAACTTTGGTTTCATATTCCAACACCCCCCCATGAAGGCAAGGTGAGAGACTACTGGAATGGAACCAAGAACAGAACATGACAATGACAGTCATCAAACTGTGCACCCCATGTAACTCAGAGGCTAAAGTCTGTGCGTGTTCAGAGGTTGGATCCAAGCACTCTCATGGCTTGAGACTCAACATGCTCAGAGGCTCACGTTATAGCATGGCTACATGACCAGCTCATAGGTCTAGGACTACACCACCATCCTGGAACTCGGCCAGGCCTGATAACGAGACATGTCAAAGCCAATACATATGGCTCCCACAGTACATCCCCCCTTGGCTTCATAACAGGACATGTTAGGAAGCCCCACATAAAAATATGAAAACCAATACATCTTTTTAGGAGGACTATACAAGGCAGAGGACCTTTAGACTCAATGAAAACCAAACACTCAATACATATCATTTGAGGGGGGCTACCCAGGACAGAGGACCCCAAAATACATCAAGTTGTAGGAATAATAGATCAAAAACAAAAGTCCCGATCATCAAGTACATAGACCTCTGAATAGAGAGAGAGATCTCTGATGTCGGCAGTAAGAGCATGAGTCGTGTCGAAGCATTATCTTTTTTAAGGAAAGGGAGGCTCTACCTTAGATGAGAGGGGAGCTTCCATTTGCGGGCTTCTCTCATCCTCTAGATAGAGCAAGAAGAAGGGGAAGGTAGGAAGGGAGGCTCTGATACCACATGAAGGAACATGGTAGAGAGAGAGAGAGAGAGGGTAGGCTAGGGAGAGAGGAAGTGATACTCAAAAGGAGACATAATGAAATGGAAATGAAATGACAAGCAATGAACAAAAATGAGAGTACTCACATGTAGACCAAAGAGCTTATAGCTTGATACTTGATTGATTTGACACTAGACAAGTATAGCTCTTATGTAAGAGCACACACACACATATGAACACCTATGCATATGGGATAACTCCCAATATGACACGTGGCATCCAGAGGACACACTAGGCTAGAACTCACACTAGAACACACTAGAACACATATTTTTGACTCACTTTGGCTTCATAGTCCAACAGTACTTAATGTGGGTACTGTTGGAATATGAAGTTAAAGTAAGTAAAAAATGAGTGTTCTAGGTGTCTAGGGGTGTTTTATAGTCTAGTGAGTCCAAGACATGCCACGTGTCATATTGGGAGTTATCCCATATACACTATGGCTTTCTAGAGTCTAGTGTCACACTATATAGTGTTATACTTGTCTTGAGTCTTTTCATATTAGTCAACATCAAGCTCTTTGGTATCATGTGAGTACTTGTCCATTGCTTTCATTTTCTTTCCATTTCATTTCCATTATGCTTGTTATCTTTCCTTTCCATTCCTAGTGTTAGCTTGCTTCTCTCCCTACCACTGTTCCTAGCCCTGCTCTCTCTTTCCCTTTCCCTTCCAAGAGATTGAGGTGAGGGAGGCCAATGAAGCTACTCTACCTCCTCCTCCTTAGAAGGCTGTCCTCTTCTCTCCTTCCTTGAGCTCTCTTCTCCACGCCATGATCTGCCACCTCTCCTCTCCTTCCTTCAGCTACATCTTTTTGTGACCTGCGGATGATGTGACGCTTCTATCCGGATCTAGAAGCAGAATCACGGCTTTGTGTCTTGGAGCAAAGTTGTAGAGGACCTTGAGTACTACAAATTTTGTTTTTACATCATTGCAATCCGAGGTTTTTGTGAAAAGTTACAGCCCTTGCAAGAAGTGACGAAATTTGTTCCTGCGCACGAATTTTGTTTTGGATCTCAAGGATTTGACAGCCCAAGCATGATGCAACCAGCTCAACGTGGAGCTGTCCATCCTCTTCATCGTTAACCTCTGCTCTAGCCCACCATTTGCTCCTTTTGCCCGACATTCTATTGGAGATGTTGCCTGCAAGTTGGTGCCCATATTCTGCCCGTCATTCTCTTGGAGCTGCTGTCCTTCTACTTCTATCTGTCATGAAGAAGTTCCAGACTTGCTCCAGCTCATGAAGAACTTATCAAGGTGATCTTTCCATAGTTACACTTGCATTTCTACTCTTTTCCAGCTATGGAGTCTTCCAAATCAAATACCATTTCGTTTGAGAAGTTTAATTGTAAGAATTTCCCTACGTGGCAAACAAAGATGCGTCTTGTACTTACGAAAGATGGAGTGTGGAATGTTGTGCGTGGCAAGGAGAAAAAGCCACAATCAGATGAAAAGAATATTACACACTGGGAGAATCTGAATAACAAAGCTATTTCTCTCATTGGTTTGGGGTTTGGGGTGATGACGTTATTCATAATTTTGATTTTGACTCCACTGCTCACGACTTATGGGCTAAGTTTGAAGAATTGTTCAGCAACAAAATCATCAATTCAAAGGTATTCCTCAAACATGAATTCTTCAAGCTGCAAATGAAGCATGAAGACTCTCTTCTTGCTCACTTGAATCATATGGAATCCCTTGTCACTCAGCTTGCTAGTCTGAAGGCTCCTATAGGGGAAGATGATCAAGTTGATGTGCTCCTCTCGAGCATTGAGGAAAATTCTAAGTATCGGGAGATCATACTAGCATTGCGTGTGACACAAATGGGTTATCATGATATGGTTGCTATGCTTATTGATCATGACAGACGGTATGCAAACACTCCAGACTCCACTGTACTGTACTCCAAGGGCAAAGGCAAAGGCAAATTCAAGCCTTTCAAATGCAATCATTGTGGGAAGCTTGCTCACACCGAGGATTGCTACTTCCAGAAGCTTGCCAAGCAACAACACAAGGATCATGTCAACTTGGTTGGGGCTGCAACAACTGAAGATGAAGAAGAAGATGATGCTTGAACCCCGACTCATGCTCTTACTGCCGACGTCAGAGATCTCTCTGTTCAGAGGTCTATGTACCTGATGATCGGGACTTTTGTTTCTGATCTATTTTTATTATTCCTACAGCTTGATGTATTTGGGGTCCTCTGCCCTGGGTAGTCCCCCTAAAATGATATATATTGAGTGTTTGGTTTTCATTGAGTCTAAAGATCCTCTGCTTTGGATAGTCCTTCTAAAAAGATGTATTGGTTTTCCTATTTTGGTGTGTGGCTTCCTAACATATCTTGTTATGAAGCCAAGGGGGGATGTACTGTGGGAGCCATATGCATTGGCTTTGATAGGTCTCGTTATCAGGGCTGGCCGAGTTTTAGGATGTTGGCATATTCCTAGACCTATGAGTTGGTCATGTAGCCATGCTATAACGTGAGCCTCTGAGCATGTTGAGTCTCAAGCCATGAGAGTGCTTGGATCAACCTCTGAACACGCTCAGACTTTAGCCTCTGAGTTACATGGGGTGCATAGTTTGATGACTATCATTGTCATGTTCTGTTCTTACTTCCATTCCAGTAGTCCCTCACCTTGCCTTCATGGGGGGGCGTTGGAATATGAAGCCAAAGTGAGTCAAAAATGAGTGTTCTAGGTATCTAGGGGGTGCTTTATAGTTTAGTGAGTCCTAGACATGCCACGTGTCATATTGGGAGTTATCCCATATACACTATGGCTTTCTAGAGTATAGTGTCACACTATATAGTGTTATACTTGTCTCGAGTTTTTTCATATCAGTCAACATCAAGATCTTTGGTATCATGTGAGTACTTGTCCATTGCTTTCATTTTCTTTCCATTTCATTTCCATTATGCTCGTTATCTTTCCTTTCCATTCCTAGTGTTAGCTTGCTTCTCTCCCTACCACTATGATCTTTCAGGTACTAAGGAGATATATGGTGGGATGGATGAGGAGACAACACCCCATGCAGGAGACCACATTGATGCAGTAACTATTGATGTAGCCATAGTGGAGATAGACGGTACTGCATATGCTACAGGCGCTACCATTGTGAAAGTAGATGGTGAAGACATAGGGAATGTTGGGGTCAATAGGGATGTGGAGGCAGTTGGGAAGGAGAAGGAAGGGGTCGAAGTCATGTAGGATTAATAAGGAGGAGGAGGGAAGGGTAAAGATAATGGCAATGGTAGGGACATCGTAGCAAAAGGTGAACCCACGGGTGTCACGGATGTAGAAACTAGACTCGAAGGACCAGGGTTATGCATGGTAGACAAAATGGCAGCTTGACTAGTGGATGTCAAGTCTGGCGCGCTGAATTGGATACTACTCCCATTGAAGTGGGAGCAGTGGCTGCTGATGAAGACATTGTTGCAACAAGAGCTAAGGGCTGTCTTGACCTTGATGCGCGTCTGAGGAGCCCTCGTCCTTAGTACTTTCTTCTTTCACCCGTTCCCCGCTTTGTACTTCTTCTCCTCCGGAATCGGGATCTAACCACCACCGATCTTGTTGGTCCAAATCGATGAGAGTCTCTATGAAGTTACTTGCTCTCGCTACAGCTCCAATAGGTTCACTTTGTGCTCTTCTTGAGGACTTTGCAAACTTCTGTCTCATGTAATGCTTTTTGTATCCAGTTTGGTCGGCTAGAAGTCTTCTCTCCACTCTCCTGAAGTACCTCCTAGTTCTCTCACTTGCTCCTTCAAGGGTATCAAAACTACTCGGCATAAGAACTCTCTTCTCTAGGACCCTAAAACTCCACTTCCCTCTTGCTACTCAACACCAGCAGTGTCCCACCTTGATCGCCATAAATTGTCTAAGGGGAGGGGTTCCTATCCTTCTGGAGGTGTTACCGGAGGCCAAAGGCCAATGGCGTGAGAAGTGTGAGTGTTTCAATGCTCTAATGCAGTGGATCGCGTAGAGTGCACCGTGCAGTGGTGTGCGAGTGTCGTAGGTTGTACTGCAGTGAACGATGACGTACGAGTGCACTATGCTAAATGACAATCACATGAGAACTCCACAACATAAGCAAAAGAAGAAACCTCATCATACACTAGTGAACAATCCCCATATCAGAAAGAGACAAGAAAAATGAGAAAGTGACCAAGATGGCAAAGTACATATCACTGGACCAACATCTACAGGTCACAAGTCGCAAGTCACAAGAACACACAGGTCTATCCCCATAGTAGACAGAGGGGTATACACAAGTCCCTCCACACTCTCTCCTTAGTGAGCTCGTAGCTCCAGCCTCTATCTCTCCGCACACTCTCCTTTCTCCCGTTCCAATGCCGAACACCAAATGCTCAATGCTGAATCTCCCCTCCCCTCTCCCCCTTCGCCTTCATCCTCATCCCCACCTTGGAGGGTCCCTTCTTCGCTAAGAATCTCCCCCTTTCTTCCCATTGATCATCCTCCTATCTCCTTAGCTGTTGAGGATAGCCGTTGCACCGCTGGCTCTCTTGATGGCTACAGGGACTTCCTGACTCCCTGACTCGCCAGCCTCTTCTAGTCAGGATGGTGTAAATTCTCCATGTGCAGGTGAGCTAGATCACCTCACCACTCAACCACAAACCACTGTGTAACTGTAAATACTCCTGACTGCTCCATGCGCTAAGCTCACTCTCCATGTGCGCAGCTCTCGATGAGATCGCCTTGGGCATGGTACTCCTGGTTGACCTGTGGTTGACATGTGATGACCTGTGGTCAACATGTGTCGATGCATGGTCGCCTCGGATAGTACTTCTGGATGAACCCGTGTGGTCAACCCCTCGTGTCGTGTGGCTGACCTGTGTTAACACATGGTCGACATGTGGTCAACGCCTGTCGACATGTGGTCAATGCCTGTCATCATGTGGTTTATGCCTGTTGTCATGTGGTTAGGGATGTTTCTATTGTAACAGCGAGCCCATCTCACACATGAGCGAGCCTTGGGTCAGTTGACGCCACACGAGGCACAAAAGATCTTTCAACGGCGGTTGATAGAGATGAGCCTTCCTCACACATAGGATGGATGAGATCATCAAATCATTTCACGGAGGAGACCCAACCACTAGGTGGGGATTCCTCGCGGAGGGAAAGCCACCCATACCCATTACCGATCCAGGCGTGTGGCACACTTATGCATGCTCTTTATATGATGTCCCGAGGCAGACACTTCCAGACATGTCCACTATGCCCAGGCCCACTACTTGTCATCTATTCACTATGCAGAATGTGCGGGCTGCACTTCGCCGGCTCCACAACCGGAAAGCATAGGATCACGAAGGCCTTCGGATGGAGCACTTCGCACATGGGCAGGAGGTCCTAGCACCGATCCTTGCACATATGTTTAACCTTGCAGTTTGCCATGGCTTCCCACTAGCGTGGAGCACCGCTACTATTGTACCGATACACAAAGTTGGAGACCCCATGGACATCGAAAACTATCGTACCCTCATGATTGGCACACACTGGCCAAGATCTATGGATCGGTACTAGAGAGAGAGATCAGCAGTCATACAGAGGCACGGGGGCCACGAGCACTAGGGCAGGTGGGATTCAGGAGGCAGCATTCTACTCTAGACCACATTTTTACTTTGAGGGCTATCATTGACGAGGCGAGGTCCAGACATTAGAAAGTCTACACATGCTTTGTAGACTTTCAAAAGGCCTTCGACACTGTTCCGCGATCCCGCATGATCAGGAGACTACAAAAGATGCAGATCCCAGAGATGCTGATTTGGGGTGTGATGTGTGGGAGAGGAGAGCACACACAAAGGGATAGGGAGACACCAAAAGTGGTGGAGCAAAAGCTACTCCAGCTTATTCCTCTATCATATATATATGAGTATACATGGGCACTGTACAAGTGGGTGGGCAGACTGCCCTTTACCCCAACAACCTCCCACTTAAAGGCAGTGTGCCTTTAAGGGAGTATAGTACACATATAATACAATCAGCCATAGGCTGAAAAAACAAGATGACCAGACCGTCATCCTATGCCCATCGGCACTTTACAATGTGCAAAGTGCATAGAGGATAAGCTGCTAGCAGACATCAGGTTTGCAGGATAGAAAATGACAAGCTATAGATGCATGTCAACCAAGATCTCATGCCAGATCTCACTGGGAGAGTGAACTCTCACCACCACGTGCTCCTGTGCTAAGTCCATAGCACTCGAACTATCACTGTGCAGAGAAAATGTCTCTGTACCACCTGTCACCATAGGCACATAACCTACAATAGACCTCTGCTGGTCTACCCAACCTGCATCACCTGCATGCTGCTCCTGGAAGCATAAGGACCTGATGTCCACAACCGCTTCCCTACTGCCAAAATCTACCATAATCATGCTACCAACTCCCACTACAACGGAAGCAAGAACTGGAAGTGCAGCCCCAATGGCAAACATGTGAGAACCAAGTCTCGACACAGTCATGGATGCATGAAGTACTATGGCTGCCATATCAACCATAACTTGCTGCTCAACTGATCTGTGATCGTCAAACCTACTGTGTTTCAAGTATGGAGCCAATACAGGCAATGGAGTACTCAGTAACTTCCCTTCCATACTGAAACAACCAAGGATCTGACAAACATCATCAAGACCATGCAGCTCCCACTGCAAAGCATCCCTGTCCATAAGGAACCATATGGCAAGTAACCTCAGAAGGATAGCGACCTCCTGAATACTGAGACCATAACCTGTCTCACTGCGCATCACATCCTGAGCTCTCATAACGGTATCAAACCTATGAAGCCAAGCTCGAGGGGATTGCTTCTGGCCATGGAGGCACTTACGAAGTAAACATATCAATGATTCCTGCCCATGCGCAATATGACCCGAGTCAATAACTGCAGAAACCACATCTGTCCTGGCATAACCAGCCAATGGATCATACCGGGCATCATTAGCCAAGGTATCCTCCTCACAATGCATAGCCTCATCCTCATCTGCAAGAGGGACTCCGCATCTTGGGAGTAAACTGTAACTGTCCATAGAAGATGCATCAACAATCTCCATAGGAGTATAAACCTGTGGAATACTCGAGACATCTGATCGTCTCTGACCAAAATCAGGAAGTAATCGTGGCTGTCCTAACTTTATAACCTGCTCACCGTGGGAAAAACCTCCCACTCCAAGGGATATGGACTGCCCCTGCAAAGAATTCAGAGGTATCAGTGCACTTACACCCTCCTGGAACACCACTCTCCTGCTATCCACAGTCTTGGGCTGTCCAAACATAGCATCCTCTCTGAAATAGACATTATGGCTGCGTATCAACTCTCTAGTTGAAGAATCCCATAACCTGTAGTCCTTACTGGACTCACTATATCCAAGGAAGATGCACCTCCTCGATCGGGAACCATGAACATAAGCCTCGCAGCCAAACACACGTAAATGCTCATAACATGGTGCCTTGCCTGTCAAGAAGTCAAATGGCACTCTACCATTCAAAGATCTCCTGGGTGACCTGTTAAGCAAGTATGCAGCTGTCTTACATGCCTCAACCCAATAGCATTCGGTAAGACCTGCATACCGTAGCATGCTACCAATCCTGTCCAATAGAATCCGATTTATGCCTTCTGCCAAGGCATCGTGAGCAGAAAGATGAGGAGTGGTCAACACCCTCCTGATACCAAGTGTATCACATAGATGTTGAAATCTAGGAGAGGTAAACTCTGCATCACCATCAGTCATCAAGCTCAATAGCTTCTTTCCTGACTAATTTTCAGCATTACCCAAGAAGCGCTGAAATGTATCATATACATCATGCTTCTGCCGTATCGGATATACCCATATGTACTTTGTAGCAGCATCAATAAATGTCACAAAGTAAGAGGCGCCACCCAGTGAAACGGTAGGCATAGGCCCACAAACTGCACTATGAACCAACTGCAATGGCTCAAGATACCTCTCACTAACTGTCTTCCTCACAAAGGAGGATCCTGACTGCTGACCATCATCACAATCATGACATAAAATTTGAGAGACATATAAGAGGAATGTATCTCAATGTTGTAAGGGCTTCCATACCTGCAGTAGACATATGTCCAAGTCTGGCATACCATAAACTAGCTGCTGATGGCTGCTTACTAATCATAAGCATCTTATCCTGGACACCTGATACATGCAATGCATAAGAGAATCCAACCCGTGATCCCCTAGCCATAACCAGATTGCCTCTAGCAATCTTCCATGCATGATCACCCAAAGAGACATGATAACCTGCCTCAACCAACTGTCCAATACTGATCTTGCTCGTAGCAAGTCCTGGTATATGTCTAACCCTCTGTAGAACAAGAATAGAGCCACTAGGCATAACAAGGTGGATATCCCCATAACCATAGACATCCATAGAATGATCAATGCCCATCAAACCACTCTCCACAATGCATTCCTGATATGCACTGAACCATGACCTATGAGGGGTCATATGACATGAAGCACATGGATCTAACATCCAATCGCCGAGAATGGGTACATCAGTGGCCAAGAAGGAGGTGTCAGACATAGACAAAAGAATGCCTTCATCACTGCTACTGTCAGTGGAAACCTTGGCATCCACGCCTTGAAGCTCAACATGCTTCTTCTCCTTCTTCATGTCATTCTTAACCTTGCTCTTCTTCTTGTATTTTCTCAGCCATTTCCAGCAATACTTTTTCATGTGGCCATACTTTCCACAATAGAAACATCTAACACAAGTCCGAGAGCTAGACTTGCTCCTGGAATTCCCCCTTGAACATGACTTGTTTCTACCAATTGATCGACCTTTGGAGTGCATATCAAGGCTGTAATTCAGCCCATCATGCTGTAACATAACACTATCATGGTCATACATCCGGCATATACGAGTATAGAACTCATATGCATGGCAATCTACACCCTGTACCTGCAAGTAGACTGACTTTGAGAGTGATGACTGAATGATAGAGCATGCTTGCTCATCCATGTCATCCCAATCACTCTGTTTAATGCTATTATGCTTGACACCTTTGCATTGAATGGGCTTATGCTGCCTCTTCTGCACTAACACATCATAAATCTGCTCTTTCCAATACTGAAAGTTTGATCCATCCAACCTCTCAATATCAAAGAGGGCGCTACCAGCTGTAGATGCCATATCTGTGGCACAATAGGTCACAACCAAAGAGCAGTATAGTGCAATAGGCAACCCAAATGACCAAAAAAATATAGTGTTGTCTAGACCAATCAGGTCTCCAAATAAATTGGCTAATCCAATGCTCAAAAGCACTCAGCCATAAAGAGGCATAAACAAGAATATATGCAGCCCAGTAACCTTCCAATGCCTGGCAATTGAAGTAAGAAATGCACTGAACCAAATGAGCAATGCCTGCTCAACCAATGGCAATAGGAGCCCAGCTCAACTATCCATAAACATCAGTGCGGCATCCACCAATGCAAATCCATAATGCATCGAAATGGCATTTACTGCATCACCAATGCATCACCTCGAGTGTGCAATCCTTTGGCAACAAAATCAAGCATTCACCACTTGCCAAATGTGCCAAAGTGACTTGCCTAAATGCCAATAATGCCCTTGGACTGAAGTGAGATCCCAATCACTTTATATAATTTACTGTGAGTTCCCAATTCACTGTTGTGCAAGAGAAATCCCTACAACAATACCTCATAGCCACTTTGGGCAAAATAACACGCTGTCCCTGTTTTTGAACAGCGATATCTTTTCACTGAAAGACCGGATGCCAAAGCTGTAAACAGAAAAGTTGTAGCTGGTAGAAAGATCTACAACTTGTCAGTTGACCTCAAGAGCCAAATCCTTCTGGATTCTCAGATATTCTCACCTGAAAAACAGCTTCCTGCACATTGGTTACAAATAGACAGTAGACTGCAACTTTTTGTGATTTTGCAGAGGCTGTAACTCCTGCAGCTTATATCGGATCAACTTGCTTCCAAAAGCAAAGTTGTAGTATATTCTGTGAACTACAACTTTCCAGTTTGGCACAAAGTGCAATTCCGCACCAGGAAAGAGATATTCAGTCCTGAAAATGACTATTTTGTCATAAAAACAGCAACAGCAGCTTCCTTGAATGTTTGCTACCCTTTACAGCACTCATCTGCTCCGTCAAAAAACAGCCCCAAAAAATGGTCAAAATACATCCAGTAGATCACCCCGTATGTCAACTGCAACACCAGCAAAATGGCAAGTACAATGCCCAACAAATCAGCCCCAAGAATGCTCACAGATCAACAATAAAATAGCCCAAAAGCACTGGCAAAACAGCCCCGAAATGTGCTCCAAATGATGCTAATCTGACGGATCTCAATACATCACCATACCACCATATGTATCCAACATAGGCAAACAACCATGCATCCAACGAACTGTCAATGCATCTCAACCAGGCATGTACCACTGTCAAAGCATGTGTCAATGCCACTGCCAAAGTGATGTACAGATCGAAAGCTCCTTGTGCAAGACTGCAAAATGGCATATGACCAGTCCCGTAAAGTGTCCAAGCGACAGCCTCAAATCAGCCTATCCACAGCTAATGTCCATACTTCACAGCATCAATGGCAATCTGCTCGGCATCCAAGCGCATCCATAGTTCACTCTGAGTGCTCACAAGCTCGCCCACTAGAAATGACATGTTCCTGTAGCTTGCTTGTCAAAGATATATTTGCTTCCACGACAGGAAACTAAGTTCCTCCAATTGAAACAAACATTGACCACAAACTGTGCCACCACAGCCACAATATAGGCTAAATTGCAATGGAAGGAGCTCTCATAGAAGCAGCCCAGCAACTCTAACCTTGGAAGAACTTGCACTGTCTTGTAGCACGGAAGGACCTTGGAACTTGGAAGGACTTGCAGCAGGACGACCGACAGAGCAACACCGCTGCACGATGACAGAAGCGCAGCAGAGTGAGCACTCCAGTAGCGTCCACGATGATCCACGATCCACCGCTCCAAAGCCCAAGAAGATGGTCGTCGAGTCGTCGCTCAATTCCACAGCCGCTCAGACGCTCAATTCGAGTCGATGATCCACGCTCCCCACCGCACGGTCCTGCTCTCACGGCTCCCACTTCCGTCAGTTCTGTGTTGCTGGAACTTGTTGCCTGCTACAGTCTAAATGCGAGCATGGAAACAGTCGAATAGAGCCAAGCTCAGAGAGCTCCAACGTCACTGACGAAGTAGACGAAGTCTTGTTGATTCTGTCAGAAGCTGCAAAAGATTCACGGTTTAGGAGTTCTCCTCTCACCGAGCTCCTCGTAGATCGAATGCCGTGGGCTCTGATACCAGTTGTGGGAGAGGAGAGCACACACAAAGGGATAGGGAGACACCAAAAGTGGTGGAGCAAAAGCTACTCCAGCTTATTCCTCTATCATATATATATGAGTATACATGGGCACTGTACAAGTGGGTGGGCACACTGCCCTTTACCCCAACATGATGAGCTTACATGAGTCAGTCAGAGGCACGGTCTGTGCCCCAGGCGGCCTATCGGATTGGGTCGAGAGCACCATTGGGGTGAAGCAGGGCTGCCCTCTCTCACCAACTCTTTTTGGACTCTACATTGATGAGATCACATCTTTCATAGATCGCCTAGGTGGCGAGGGCTCATTACTAGGGGATCTCCTCATACAGATATTGTTATATGTTGATGATATAGTCCTTATATCCTCTTCAGCGGAGGGACTACAGCTTTAGAGATGTTTTGCAGAGAGAGAGATCTGACGGTCAACCTTGGGAAAACTAAGATCATGATCTTCAACACCTTAGGAGCAGTGACTAATCGAGTCACTTTCATCTACCGTGGTGAACCAGTGGAGATAGTGCAGTCATACACATATTTGGTAGCAGTCTTCATAGGACCCATCTTCACGATGAAACATGCAGCCCAGGCACGACTCACACGAGGACGTAGTGCTTTGGTTAGACTAGAGCAGCAATGTTTCCAGGCGCACTTCCAGGATCCACCAACGAAGGGATGGCTTTTCGACACACTAGTGCGGTCGACTGTCATGTATGTAGCACCTTTCTAGGGGTGCGATCTTCCGAGGACAAATTGGAGGAGCTTCGAGCGGCTACAGGTGACGATGGGATCCAGGATGATCCAATGTAAGCCCTCAGTTCCACATGAGATAGTGCAGGCAGAGTTAGCCATGACACCTCCTTAGGTTGATGCTATGTTTTAGACAGTGACTTTCATCCACAGGGTGTGGGACTTATCCCATTGGAGACTTCTGAGGTTGGCCCTAGAGTCATCTAGATGACTCGCAAAGAACGGAGCAGGCACATGGTATGCACACATATCTACATGGCTTGCTAGGCACCGTATCCAGATGGATACGCTTCCCCCCTTTCAATACAATATGGATGAACCTCCTGAGTTGATCCCGCAAGATGAGATCAACCGTATTATACAGGTTAGACCTCCTTCAGCTTCACACATCCTGGACTTGGGGGGAGGACCAGGAACTTCCCACCAAGACCTAGTTCTATCGCGACCACTTCCTGAGAGTATCAGAGGAGAGATTCATTATCAGACCCCAGTATCTCGAGGATAGAGGAGTATCTCATGCATTGAGGATTGCCATTGGTCAGATGCGGGTTTCATCCCATCAGCTGAGGATTGAGGCAAGGAGAGAAGCGGGTGTACCTAGAGAGCAGCAGATCTGCACGCTATGTACGCTTGGGGTGGTTGAGACAGAGGAGTATTTTCTTTATGTTTGGCCAGCCTACTACGAGATTTGAGGACGCTACCACTGTCTTTACCTAGAGGGGAATGGCTTCGGTCCTTTGTCACGACTGATCCATTTCCATGACCAGGTCTGTATTGGACTCTATCTGATAGAGATGTGGCGACACAGAGAGGCGCTTCTACAACAAATCAGAGAGCAGCAGGGGGTGGTCAGATCACTACAGGACATAGAGGATGACCGGACACAGCGGCACGTCACAGACTTCTATACATTTGAGTTAGCCCCCAGACAGTGGAGTGGAGGTAGAGGAGCTAGCTAATATGAGAGCAGTCTGGATGAACAGCCGGCACAATACCATCGAGAGAGGGGTGCAGAGGCCACATGTGCGACAAAGAGCCCCCAGAGTACACTCTATTGAGGTCCAACCTATCATAGCTTTTCTCAGAGGAGACCGACAAAGATGAGGGATCACTCTAGACATAGCCCAGAGAGTCCAAAGAGCAAGGAGACCACGCACCGCAACGCGAGACAGCTCGACAGATGTGAAGGAACATGGTGGAGGGAGGGAGAGAGAGAGAGAGAGAGAGAGAAAGAAAGAAAGAAAGAAAGAAATTTTATTAAAGGTCCACGGAAGGCCATACATGGCCTATGGGACACAAAATCATCCGAAAGGAAAATACATCATCAACGATGCGCCAACTAGGTGACCTCATCGTAATACAGCTAAGATGCCAAAAATGGCTTCAAAAATCCTAGATACAAAATGAAATGAAATAGAGTACCAAAAATGCCTAGAGAGAGAGAGAGAGAGAGAGAGTAGGCTAAGGAGAGAGGAAGTGATACTCAAAGAGAGACATAATGAAATAGAAATGAAATGACTAGAGCAATGAATGAAAATGAAAGTACTCACATGTAGACCAAAGAGCTTGTAGCTTGATACTTGATTTATATGACATATAGCCAATACATGGCTCCCACAATACATCCCCCTCTAAACCTATCAAAGCCAATACATGGCTCCCACAGTACATCCCCTCCTGGCTCCAGGGGCTAATGAGAGACATGGAGCCACACACCAAAACAAAATAGGAAAATACATTTTTTTAGGAGGACTATCCAAGGCAGAGAACCTTTGACTCAACACACATGATTTATTTGCATTCATTTTGGGGGACAACGTAGTACCCTTGACTCAAACAAGAAAGTAGTAAAGATATATTTCATTCATTTTATGCATAGCAAGGGCAGAGAACCCATGTGCCTGAAGTAGTTGCTGCACAAAAGTGTGCACATCTTGCTCGTCAATGATGTGTCGAAGATGCTCATGTCGAGGATGCCTTAGAAGATGTGTCGATAAAGACCATGCAAGCAGCCACCAAGGGAGATCACGTCATGACTCTCAATGTGCCGATCAAAGAGTCACCGAATGCGCAGAAGAGGCTTAAAAAAATGAGCGAATTTGCTCAAGGGAGCTCAAATCACTGGTGGAGGTCACAAGAGTCCAAATCTGAGCGAAAAATGCCAAAAAGTAGCCTAAAACTGCTCAGAATTGCCTTCTGACAAGTTGTAAGGACTCCTGGCACCGTCGCGCATCCGCCTGCAGAGGTCCGTATGGACGTGCGGACAAAAAATCGAGTTTTTTTCCCCCTTCGAAAAGGTGCGGGAGACGGTCGTTTATGTTTGAGAAGTGCCAAAATTTCAAAAAACATAGAAATCGGACCTTAAAAGGTCAAAAAACAGCCACTAGACTGCTCCAAAACAAGTTTCTGGCGATCAACTGACGAAGGAATCTCCGCCAATGCTGAAGGAGAACCACGAACTGATACGGGAGTTAGCTGAACTCACAAATGAGGACCGCGGAGTACTTGATGGCGAGGAACCATGGCCAGGCCAAAGGAAGGGAGGCTCTATCTTAGAGGAAAAGGGAGCTTCCATTTGCGGGCTTCTCTCATCCTCTAGATAGAGCAAGAAGAAGGGGAAGGTAGGAAACCTGGCTTTGATACCACATGAAGGAACATGGTGGAGAGGGGGAGAGAGAGAGGGTAGGCTAGGGAGAGAGGAAGTGATATTCAAAGAGAGACATAACGAAATAGAAATGAAATGACTAGAGCAATGAACCAAAATGAAAGTACTCACATGTAGACCAAAGAGCTTGTAGCTTGATACTTGATTTGTATGACATGAAAGTACAATGCCTTTATAGGATAGGCACATATGCACTAAAGCGTCAAATGTATATGGGATACGTCCCATAGTGACACGTGGCACTCTAGGATATAAAGTAGTCTAGTACTACTCTATAACTCAATGAAAACACACTAGAAACACTCACTTTGACTTCATGTTCCAACAAGACGCAGATATGAGATATTTTCACAGCCCACCAGAGAGCCATCACTGTACCAGGCTTCGGTTTTGTCCTAGCGCTTGGATAGATTGATAGATATGATATGATTATGATTATGATTCTGTTAGCATAGATTAGTACTCAGCAAGGGTCCTAGCGTACCCTTTGCTTCAGCCCACTGAGGCTTGTATGAGTTCACTTTTCTGTGCACTTTGTCCCATAGGCACTTTGTCCCATAGGCCTGCGAGGTCTCCCGTGGACGTTAATATATCTTTCTTTCTCCCAATTTCTATGCCAAGAAATAGTGGAGGTCTCCCATCCATTATGGCCATCGGTGTATATATTGGCCAAAATGTGAGAAGGGTGAATGAACCTGGGATCCACCATCCAATGCCTCTCTCTATGTCCCAAGAAGAGTCCATAGAGGCATGCACAGCTCTAAAGGGTGAGGTAGGAACATCATCTTCTAGAGAGCATGGCTCAACTAAGTGGCGTCGAGTCCAAGAGGAGTCATGTCTCTCATAAAAGACATAAGGCCCCGAAAGAGAAAGCCAAGAAACTGAACTCCGAGTCATGAAGAAGGGGTGACGAATAAGAGATTGTGGCATTTAGGGTAGAAAGCATGCAAAAATAAGGTGTAAATATTGCAGTAGGGTATTGCCTTTTCCTACAGTTAAAGTGATTACCGGTATAGAAGTGTAGAGAGATTTAATGCTCGCAAGAAAAAGAGCTTAATGATAACTACTCGCCCAGCAGCAATTGGCTTCCAATCTTCCAAAGACACAAGTAATCGAACTATAAATGGACCAATCACACTAAACAATATCGTTAATAATATGGCTTGCGCATATTCTGTTTCTGCATACACCCCCAAAAAAGGATTAGGAATGGCTTCATTTTCCTTTACATCCATTATGGTAGCTTTTGTTTAATGGTGTAATCACTTAGATGGATAAGGCAATGAAAGGATATGTATTCAACTGAGAGATTTGATTCATACATACTGAGTCGTGTATTAATAAGATCTGAATTTGCAACAAGGAAAATGACAGCTGCCACGGTTCCAGCCATGACCATTGGCCACAATATACCAAGTACTGCGTATCTCTGACATTTCATACACAATACATTAGTAGTGTATGTAATAAACGTTAATTTGATGATAGTAACACAAGTTTTTAATCCATCTATGTTTGCAACAATAACCATGTAATAAAAAGATTAAGGCAATCACATCCACTTAAACATGGGACACACATGCCCTCCATCTTTTATGTGACCTGTGACTCGACCCTTTACCTCAGGTCTGTTTTGAGCCTTGAGTGGAATCTAGGATTTCTAGGTCTCAAAAGACCACCACACAACCTTACTCCCTATATGGAATCAATCCAACATTACTTTGAGGCAACTATGTTAGTGTTTCCCACAAATCAAGGATCAAACCATTGCATTCCTGAAACAAATGGCAAGAGGGTGACAAAAGGGGCAAGAGGATGGTAAAGATGGATGCATGGTTACACTTTATCCTGCCCTAGCAAAGCCCACGGGTTGTGGTGGACGTAAATGGTCTAAGTCTCAAGAATTTTTCTTGGATTGTAGAGCAGCAGCTAACAGCATGCCCAAGAGTACCATGGTGCGATTGGTTTGTGTCTCACCAATTCATCAGTCCATTGCTAGGATAGAATCCTTGATTGATGGAAGGTAATTCCCCTAGGAGCTTTCCCATGCAGATTGGCAGGGTCACCTTCCTCTCTAACTTTATTGTGCTGGAAATGACAAGAGATGACCTCACATATCCACTCTTGCTAGGTAGACCATGGTTGAGGTTTGCCAAGTCTATTCACGATTACTGATGAGTTCATAGTACCTTTGGATTTACATCATTATCCGTTATCATAAATATTGGCAACTCTCGCCATAGGCAAATAGAAATGGGAGAAAAGGGTTTCAAAGAGGGAGCTTGCATGGAAGAAGAGCAATCGGCACTTGGTGATCAGCCTATGCATAGGGAGCATTTGGGCTACATCAAGGACTCACCCTTTCACGGTGAAACATATGATGTGGAAGCTCTAGAGGGTGGTGAGGCATTGACTTACTTATTCGAACAAGCTAGCCTAGAAGAAGAAGAAGCCCATCATCTTGGACTGGATGGGAGCTCTAGGCTCCTTGTCAGTCAACAAGTGGAACTATGTTCTTTACAGGACTTTGAAACCTTCTTGTTAGTCCGAGGATGGCACAAGACACTATGCTTCACCAAGTCTAAGTGAACTCCTTTATAGAGATGCCCGTTGCTCTCTAACCATAGTTTTCAAGGAATGGTGTTCCGACATCCCCGGAACGTCTGGAACGCTGTTCTGGGAAGCAAGGAAGAACCAGAACAGCCCCGGAATGTCCACAAATTTTCTTTTTCTTTTTTTTTTTGCAAGAAAGAGACTTCTATTAAGTAAGAGAAAAAACCCGAGAGAGCAAGCTCAAAGCGGAATACAGCATGAAACCATGAGAATAAATAAACCCCCTCAAAATGAGCTGGAAAACAACCAAGGCTGAGGCTGAAAGTGCCACCTCAACCCTGTCAGAGTCTCAGAGAAGAAAGGAGAATCCTTCCATTCCCTGAAGAAAGAAGCCCTCCTAGCTGAGGCTGCATGGGAGTCTCCCTGCATACTTGTCCATATGGCCATCAAGGTATGTATGGTGTCTGTCCAAATACTAGCCAATGTGTGCGAGGGATGAACCTGAATTCCCTCCAATGCCTCTGTGCATTTGGCTCTCCACATATGCCAGGCTGCTATGCTCGCTAGTATCTCCCAAGAGGTATCCACAGAGGCATGTACAACTAGCTTCAAAAGGAAGATGTGGTATCACATCCAAAGAACATGACTCAATCTGGTGATGTCGAATCGAAATGGCCCGAGAAGAGTGAAGTCTCTCATAGAAGACCTGAGGCCCCGTAAGAGAAAGCCAAGCCACTAAGCCCCATGTCATAAAGAATGGGGAGTGGGCAAAGTGATTGAAAATCCTGAATACCCCCATCCAAATCATCCTCGCCTGTTTGCAATTCCATAAGCAATGCTGAATCGTCTCCAAAGTAGAGAGGCAACGAGGGCAAGTAGGGTCGGCTCCGAATCTGGATCTCCAAAGGTTCACTCTAATCCACCATGGATAGAAAGCCAAAAGAAAAGAGTGATCTTCCTATTCCTGTGGGATTTCTAAAGTCTATTCCAGAAGCACCTCTGCAAATCCGCAGTGATATCAAATGCGTCCCAATGACGAACTCTGGAAGGTCTCAAACCTCTACTACTGAGCTGGAATCTCTTGGCATTATTGGCCGTGTAGCGAAAGAAGGGGATGCTCTTCTCTTGATGCCCTGCGTCAATCCACTCCCACTCTCCAGGGTCCCATTGCAAATACCTAATGGGAACTCCCCCGTAGAGCCAAAGTCTCCAAGATCCAGTGAAGAGAAGCCGGGGGTCTGGGTCAAGGAACCCAAATTTTCTTTTTGGGGGGGGGCTCTTTGAAAGTTTCAACTAGGTATTTTAGAGCTTATATGGAAAGTTTAAAGCTATAAAATGTCAGTTTCTTTCATTTTCTAGCATAGTTTTATGTTAAATGATGACGTGTCATTGATGTGGTGATCCTATTCCCATTTCCCCGTTCCCCCTTTCTAGAATGTTTCCATTTTGACACCCAAATTTCTAGAACGTCCCCATTTCTTGGTAACTATGTATCTAACACAAGAAGTGTTTCCAAACTCCTGATCTGAATAAAGGTTTTTATTTTATTTTTACAAAAAAGAGACTTCTATTAAGTATGAAAGAAACACCAAATAAAGGTCCAGCTGAAACCGGCCTCTAATCACTCAAAGGGCAGTGGAACTAAACCTTTAATCACTTCAGCATTTATTTACATCTCACAAAGCATATATCACAACCATTAACCATTGCATGATCACCATTTGGCATTTACCCATTTGTTCACAAACAAAACCACTGAAAAAGGGATGGAGGCTAGAATGCCCCTGCTCAACAAACATAGACAAGTGCACCCGATTGGCCCCAAACACCGTGGCTCCCCTTTCGGTATTTCTTTATATTTCACAGTGAAATGATTACAAGTTGCATCTGGGAGACCTTCCCTACAACTGAGCACGCAGCCCCAATTCACTAAGCCTTCGCAAGGCTTTCAAGCATAGAACACCATCACATAAGTGCACTTAACCCATAGGCTCAACCCAAAGGCATTCTCTTTTTCGAGTGCAATTCCATTGGTTGTCCAGATGCAATCACACTGCACCCCAGCTGCACTCTCTTTGAGTGGTTTCCAGATGGCATTCACAAAGCTTTCCAAAGCTCCAAAATAAAATCAGCAAAGTACCCAACCAAAGAATGACTCATGTAGCACTGCCTGGGCACCTGTGAGCCAAGAAAGAGGCGGCACACGAGGCCAACCAATAGCTTATGGCAAAAAGAAATTGCAGCAGCAAAATCACAACTCACCAAGTCCTAAAAACTCTAACCAAGTCCTCAATCGCCAAGAGGACGCAGTAGCCAATGCCTAATTGCATTCTCAGCCAAAGAGGAGTGCAAAGGCATGAAGAAAGAGCATTTACAAGAGCCGACCAGCAAGAATTCCACTGAAAAATGTGAAAAGAAGCACTTCTGTTGCGAAGAAGTGGGAGTTCTTGGGCTCAAAAGAAGCGTACTTCAGAGAGGAATGCATTGAGAAAGTTTTGGAGAAGTTTCATCGCCGGAAAGTCCTCCAAAACTGAGAAAAACCAGTCAACCAGCGCGTGGGACCACTCGAAATTCAATAGAAAGCTGTAGCTTTGCAAGAGGAGAGGCCTAGGAGGCGGTAGAAGCAAAAAGGTCCAGAAAAAGCCACTTCTGCAAATTCGACCAACAAAAGAAGTGCTCAGCTCTGCCCGTTCTACCAAACGCACGGAGGGAAAAGCATATCACTACGAAGGGGAGGCAGAGGGAAAGCCATCGGGCCAAACGGAAGTCGAGGAATCCAAACGGGTGAGGAGTTATGAACAAAAACGGAATTCAGCTGAAGGAGGCTGAAAAACCAGTCCAAAATCTCAACAAAGGGAGAAGATGAGAGAGAAAACCACACATGTGAAGTTTAGAAGGCCCAGGAAGGTCCAGGAATGGCAAAGGAGCATGTACAAGGCACTAGAGCCACCTGGAACTCTAGGGGGGCCACTGAAGGTACATGGCCCTCTAGGGGGCCCATTAAAAATGCCACATCATCATTTCCCAACAACCACTCTTTTAATTCCTTGGAATGCCTTTGGGCCTTATGTGCTAGGCACCATGCCGCGTTTAATTACACATTATTAAGCCCATGCTTGGACTTTTAAAACCAAAGTTGTCACGGTCTTGTAGTACATTAAAGTACTTAGAATTTCACGCCCCCGTGACATACCCCTCTCTTGAAACAACAAACCAGAGTTTGCTGCCCCAAAACACAGGAGTGAGCATGAAATATAGCATAAAAGAGTATATAAGAAAGCCGCAGGTATAGTATACAGAGACAGTGAAAATATGGCTAGGAGAGGCATGCATCCATCCATATACACTGCTCAAAATCTATGTGATCCTCGACGATCAATAGTCAAGATGCATCAATATCATGAAGTCTCACAACAGAAATACTGTCAGCTAAGTATCTCGGATGAAACATACGGTGTCATTAAGCGACCTCATGAAATCACGGTGAGCCCGTCTGTACTGAGGGAGTGGAGGTGCTCCCCCCCTCTCGAACATCAGGTAATGCTCCAGACGCTCGCTCTGCTGAACTACCTGTAGGAGCCCGGACCGCAGTCGGCTCTAATTGGAAAGCATCAAGGTAAAGCTGCAATATCCCAGGTGAATCTGCCAGTTCACCTTCCTCCATCCATTTCGCATCAAGTGATGGGTAATTTTGAAATTTTACCAAGTAGCGACGGATAACTTTACCCTTGAGCTTTCTATCTCTGTGTGCCAGAATCTGCTCTGGGACCAGAAGTTCATCCTGTTCTTCCACTTCAGGCTGCACCTCATGTTACGCTCAAGTCGAGGTAACATGACCTCGGAAGGGTCAGTCGGCATTTTCCTTTAAAGGATCAATGTTTGTATTATATTTGTTTGGGCTTCATGTAAATGATAAAAAAGGAATAAAGGTCAAGGTCCTTGGTGAGGGTGACATGGCACTAGACTAGGTGGATCTAAGGCTAAGGGACTTTAATGCATTAAATGTGCCTAGGGGAAAATGTTTTAAAGATATCCCAAGAGAGGGGTAAATAATGCATTAAGGAAGGACCCTACAATTATGACATGTGGCATACTAGATTCATCTAGGGATTTTTGGGGCTCGTTGGGAATAAGCAAGCATGAGCTTTTACGTAATTAGATCTATCTGTGAGCTTGCTACCAACGAGGTTGGCTGGGAGGAGAAACCAAGTGCCCGTGCCCATGATTTAATGACAAGCAGGAAGGAATCAGGTTAGATTGTGATATTTGGTATCAGAGCCATGGATGACTGCTTTCTGAAGGAGCCGATCCAGGAAAGTGGATGCACAAATCCAATGTTTTGAAAATCCCTAATAGAAAGAAGCGATGGATTCAGAGATGCGATGCAGGCTTCAGCAATCCTGATCTTCGAAGAGAATAAGTGAACGAAGAAGGGAATAGAAGCACGCTGTATGCTGATCGTGGGACGACAGAGATGTCATGCACAAAGGAAGGAATAGATACAAGCGGACGGCCGATTTTTCAAGACACCCCTTCATAATTCACTTGGAATCTTCTGTGCGAGGCTGTGTAGACGGTGTGGATAGAGGCGATAGGCATTTGCATTGCAGAAATTCGTAATTCCTAATTGCGACAGACGATTCAGACATCGTGGTCCACGAAATTTACCGTGAACACAGGAGATTGTCATCGTGTCAGCCTTGGGAATGTAGGGACAACCATCACGTCAGCCAGGTGCGAATTGGGCGAATTGTAATCCGTCTATAAATGCTTTCAGGACGGTTGTGAAACGCACGCACGGTAGACGATGCTCGAAGTACCTACAGGGAGATCTCCGTTGACTGAAATTGCAAGAGCCACATTCAGAGGCAGAAACGCAAGCACCCAGGGACTCCGATGGAGAAGATTGGAGGAGGCTATCACGTGCTCTAGCTACAAGCCAGAGCTTTTGTAACATTTCAAATCATGATTTGATGCGCATAGTAGAACTAAGATTCTCTAGCGATATGCAAGAAGGAGACACTGGAGGCCAGGTCGCCCTTCTCCAGTAACTCTGCAAGGTTCAGGCGTTATGACAGTACAGCATGTTCGTGATCACAAGGCTGGTTATAAATGCGTGTTGGAGTGGCTTACGGGAACTAGTTGACCTCTTCATGCAGCAAAGATATACCAGGGGGCTTTCAACTCTTTATTCCCTCTATTTTATTTGGTTAAATTTCTAAAGTTTTGAGGTGTGTGAGTTGGATTGGGAACAGATTTATGCCTTTGGATTTAAGGGCTTGAGGTTTCTTAGATTGCAGGAGTTTCCCTAGTATAGGGAAAAGAATAGGTTTGGTTATAGTGTGATATATGCTTTGTCAGCTGTAAAGTTGGAAGTTGGACTCTCGATTTGTAATTACAGTTTCAAGCGGTGTTTTATTATTATTATTAAAAAAAAACACCCATCGACTTGAATGGAAGTAGAAGAAGAAGCTTCTAGGATGGATCCCGTAGAGTCGGGAGTCCGGCCGACCCCGTAGGTGTTACGCCTAGCAGGTCATACACTGTCTGGCAGAATTGCAATGTTAGAGGATGCCTTGCAACAGATTTGAGCGTAGCAGTTACAAACAAATGTGGGGCAGTCTGAACTCAGAAAAATGGTGCATAGTATGTCTGCGAGACCATCTCGTGAGGAGAAAGGTAAATCTCCGATGGAACCAGAGTCCAGTGTTCGTACGGTCGAGCCTAGGAGGGCTAAGGTGCCTAATATTGCCAATTATAGGCTAGAAAAGTGTTCTGGTCGGATGTTTGACTGTAGTTCCGATATCATTGACACCTGGTTACACAAATGGGATGAGGCATTCGCCATTTGTGAAATCAGGAATGATATGAAGAAAATCCGCGAGGCCACCCTTATGTTTAATGAGGCAGCGGATAGGTGGTGGATAAAACAGCAGAAAGATGGAGTAGCATCCACTACCTGAGAGGGGTTTAAAAAAGAATTTAGAAAACACTTCCTACCTCCTGGCGAAGCATCCCGAGCTTGGGATCAATATCGAAACCTTCGTCAGAGAAATTTATCAGTGGCAGAATACACTGATAAGTTTAGAGAAAGTGTAATGAAGGTTGATGAACCCCTACCTTAGTCAATCCATTTTATCTTTGGATTGAATGATCGAATAAAGATGGAAGTTCGGGCTAAGTATGCGAACACGCTAGATGAAGCAATTGCCATAGCCCTGAACTATGAAGATGCAAAAGGGAACAGACCAAGAGGGTTTGTGCAGGTTGGGACTCAGTATGGGTACTCGAAGAAAATTGGGTTTAAGAAGAAGTGGATTAGCAAAGGGGGTGCCTCACAGTCTAGTGGTCAAGCCAAGCAGGCGAAACCAGTTGAGACTCCTAAATCAAGTACCACCATTGGAATTGAAAGAAAAGTAACACCAATGGCAGCCCGAGCTTGGTCGAAGTCCTCTTTAAACCCAGAGGTTGCACCACGAAGTAAGCAAATTTTTGAAGATAGAGATGTGAATATGAAGATGCCACTGCACATAATGACATCGTACAAGAGGAAGATGGAGATCACGATATTGAGGAAGAAGATGACGATCATCAAGCAAAGGGAAAAAGCGAGGAGAGAAGGCTTGTGTTTTGGTTGCCTTCAGCCTCATCAATGGAAAGATTGTCCACGGAACAAAGATCGTCGGATGGCTGAGATGATGGTCTCAGAATGCGACGTGAAATGGAGGGAAGTCCCAGAGCAGAACAGATGCAGATTCAGCTAGCGGGATCTTCTCAAAGGTCAGTACCTTTTTTGTTATGAGTGTCTGTTGCTAAGTTAGTAACTAGTGCACCTGATAATATCCTGTCAAAGCCCGCAGCAACGGGGTATACAGCCTTTAATGATACGGAGTTAATTAAGATGAAAGGGCAAGTAGCTAATCATCAGGTCATTGTGTTGTTTGACTCAGCGTCAACGCACAATGTAATTAACTCCAAGCTCGTAAAGAGGCTGAAACTAAAGACTAGCCCATCTAACTATGCATATACAGTCAAGATGGCAGACGGAAGTTCAACTGAAGTATGGGACCAAAGGGTTATCCAGTTGGAGCTTCGAATTCAGGACTATGCTGAGAAGCTTGATTTTGAAATGACTAAGCTTGCTCATGCAGACATAGCCCTGGATAAGGCTTGGCATTCTAGGAAGAATCCAGCCATAGATTGGAAAAAGCACATTTATCAATTCAAGATTAATGATGTGCTGTATGTCTTACGAGGTGAAAAGGATATACCTCAAGGACCGTTGGTTTCCCTGATGGAAATCCGAAAAGCTCAAGAAGAGTTTTTGTTTCTTTGTACAGCATCAGTAGAGCCGGTTGATGATTCTTCGGCTAGCACTGATGTTGCTCAAAATGGAGAGATGGCTAAGCTGGCTGATCAAATAACAGAGGAGTTCTCTGATTGTTTTAGGGATGAGCTACCTTATGGGTTACCTCCAGAGTGGAATGTTCAGCATAAGATTGAACTAATCCCGGGGGCATAACCTGTAAATAGACCTCCCTATAGGTTGAGTTTTACCGAAGAGGCAGAGGTGCGAAGACAACTGGAAGAATACCTCAAGCTGGGGCAGATTCAACCAAGTTTTTCACCTTTTGCTTCCCCAGTGATATTAAAGAAAAAGAAAGATGATACTTTTCGCCTCTGTATAGATTATAGAGCATTGAATAATATCACTATTAAGCACAGGTATCCGATGGCTCGGATCGATGATTTGCTAGATGCATTACATGGGGCCGTAATTTTCAGTAAGATAGATCTTAAGTGTGGCTACCATCAAATCTGTACTAGAGCCGAGGATGTGCATAAAACCGCTTTTAGAAGCAGGTTTGGACATTATGAGTTTTTGGTAATGCCCTTTAGACTTACCAATGTTCCAGCTATATTCATCATGCTATGAACGATTTACTACGTCCGTATATCGGAAAGTTTGTATTACACTTTATTGACGATATTCTGGTATTCAGTAAGAGTATTACTAAGCATTATGAACACTTAAGAATAGTGTTCAATACTTTGAGGAAAGCCAGTCTTTATGTAAATAAAAAGAAAAATATATTGTGTATGGTAAGACTTGAATATTTAGGATTCATAATTACTCCTGAGGGGGTAGAAATGGATCCAAAGAAAGTAGCCGCGATACTGACTTGGCTAATCCCTCAGAGTTTGACCGCTTTTTGCGATCATTCTTGGGATTTGTCCAATTTTATCGAGGCATATCAAAGGATATTCCGAAATAATATCGCCATTGACTGATCTGACCTCAAATAAAGTATCTTTTATATGGGGACAGAATCAATAGGAAAGTTTTAACACCATAAAACAAGCTGTGGTCACAGGACCGGTGTTAAAAATAGTTGATTCCCAGAAACCGTTTTTCCTTGAAACCGATGCAAGTGGCATTGCGGTAGGAGCAGTTCTCCTTCAAGAGGGAAGGCCAGTAGCCTTTGAAAGCAAGAAGCTTTCTCCCTCTCAACGAAATTGGCCAACTCATGAATTAGAGTTGTATGCTGTTGTCCATGCTTTGAAAACATGGAGACATTATTTGTATGGATCAGAGTTTTATGTGGATGTTAATCATGATACTCTAAAACATTTTTGTAAACAACCTGACTTGAGAGGCCGCCAAGCTAGGTGGGCAGAACTCATGCAGGAGTTTAATTTAACGATTCGGTACCGAAGAGGGAAGGATAATAAAGTTGCTGATGCGTTGTCACGCATTATGCATAACATGAGTTTCATGGTATTAGAGAGTGCTCTAATGACCGAGATTAGAGAAACTCAAAAGGTGGATGAGTTCGTCCAGAGCCTTTGGCCTAAGGCTCATGTGTTCAAACCCGGGGAAAAGGATGACCTGGCATCCAGAAAAGGCCAAACTTATGCAAGATATGCCATAAGGGATGATATGCTGAAAAGAAATGGCAAGGTAGTAGTACCTAATCAGAATGATCTCAGGCAGAGGGTCATTCGACAATGCCATGATAGCCCATGTGCGGGACATCCAGGAGTCGAGACGACATATGAGCTCGTAAAGCGAGATATGTGACACGTTGTTTTTCGTATCAAGTAAGTAAGGCAGAACGGGTGAAGCCACCCGGACTTTTACAACCCTTGGAGATACCACTAAGTAAGTGGGAGAGCATTTCCATGGACTTTATTGTAGGTCTGCCTTACTTGTGGTGGTTGATTGTCTTACCAAGACCACTTCATTCCAACTAGAGAGTCTGTTAGTGCCCCGCAAGTGGCGGATTTGTTTATTAGACATATATTTCGTTTGCATGGATTACCCAAATCCATAATGTCAGACACAGATGTCAAATTTACCGGTCATTTTTGGACTGCGGTATTTGAGACACTAAGGACTAAGTGGGGATCATCTAGAAACAGATGGTCAGACAGAAAGAATCAACCAAATTTTAGAGGATATGCTTAGAGCATATGTGTCATTGAGGCAACATACATGGGACAAGTGGTTGCCATTGTTAGAGTTTGCCTACAATGATAGAAAACATTCCTCTACAGAGTTCAGTCCGTTTGAACTGACCTATGGTTATATGCCAGCGAATCCAACTATAGTTGGAGTACCTCAGAAAGTGCCTAGAGCTGCGAACTTTGTGGCTCAAATGCGGAAGATGCTAGCACTTGCGAGAGCTAACATCCGCCAAGCTATGGATAGAGTCGAGGTAACATGACCTCGGAAGAGTCAGTCGGCATTTTCCTTTAAAGGATCAATGTTTGTATTATATTTGTTTGGGCTTCATGTAAATGATAAAAAAGGAATAAAGGTCAAGGTCCTTGGTGAGGGTGACATGGCACTAGACTAGGTGGATCTAAGGCTAAGGGACTTTAATGCATTAAATGTGCCTAGGGGCAAATGTTTTAAAGATATCCCAAGAAAGGGGTAAATAATGCATTAAGGAAGGACCCTACAATTATGACATGTGGCATACTAGATTCATCTAGGGAGTTTTGGGGCTCGTTGGGAATAAGCAAGCATGAGCTTTTACGTAATTTGATCTATCTGTGAGCTTGCTACCAACGAGGTTGGCTGGGAGGAGAAACCAAGTGCCCGTGCCCGTGATTTGACGACAAGCAGGAAGGAATCAGATTAGATTGTGATACCTCATCAAGTAAATCCTCGGGAATATCTCCATGATATTGCTTTAATAAGCTCACATGAAAGGCATTATGTATCTTCCAATGCGGAGGCAACTTCAGCCTGTAAGCTACCTCGTTTATCTTTTCAGAAACCTGGAAAGGACCATAGTAATGCATGTTCAACTTTGTGTACAACCTTTCCTTGCCTTTCTTATTTTTCAGCCTTGCCTTCTGAAAACACAGCAAAACCCAATCACCTTCTATGAATACCAATTCCCTGCGGTGCTTATTTGCTGCTCTTTTCTGCTTGTCCTGACTTCTTTGCAAGGCATATTTAATCTTCTTGTAAGCCTCTTCAAGGCTTTCTACAAAACGATTAGCTTCGAAGATTTTCTCTTTTGTATGCAAAATGGGAGGTATCTTCCTGGCACCTTCCACTATTTCAAATGGTGCTTTACCTGTGGATGTGGTAAGCATATTCCAGCAAAGGCAAATAATGCTCCCATTTGCTTTTGTGGCCTGAGACATAGCATTTAAACATATCCAAGATGGTAGAGTTTTCCTGCTCCGATTGTCCATCAGACTGAGGGTGAAAAGATGACGAAAAATTCAGCGTAGTGCCCATATTTTCAAACAGCCCTCTCCAAAAGAGGTTGGTCATCCTCGGATCTCTATCACTGATTATGGATTCAGGCATCCCATGATACTTGAAGACATGCTGCAGAAACAATTTGGCCATTTGATCTGCTGTAATTTTCTTTCTTACTGGGACAAAGTGGGCTTGTTTGCTAAACCTGCAAATTATTGTCCACAATCCATCATGTCCAGCAGGAGTACGTGGAAGATCAAACAGAAAATCCATAGCTATGCTTTGCCATGGTCTATCTGGAATTGGCAAAGGGTGTAACAACCCAAGTGCCTTCTGCCTGTCAAACTTTACTTTCTGACAAACCATGCATGTTCTCACATATTCTTCCACATCTTTCCTTAAAGATGGCCAATAAAAGTATTGCTCCACTGCTATAATTGTTGCTGTAATTCTCCTATGTCCTGCATATGAAGGAGCATGACTTTCCATTATGACTTTCTGTCGCATCTGATCAGTGACACAGAGTCGTCCATGCATCAAAATGAAACCCTCTTTTAACATATAGTGATCATGCCTTTGACCATCAGAAAGCTGATCATAAATAGTTGAAAAATCAGCATCATTAACATATTGATCTTTCATCACATCTAACACATTGTTGTAAACAATGCTCACTGCTGAAACACTGGGTTTCTTGGAGACTGCTTCAGGCTGTGGTTTCCTGGAAAGTGCATCAGCCACGACATTTTTGTTACCCGGCACATGTACAATTTGAAAATGAAACATTGAGAGGAAGTTAGCCCATCTCATGTGCTTTTTAGATAATTTTCTCTGCCTGATAAAATATCTAAGTGATTGATGATCTGTCTGCACATAAAAATCAGCTCCAAGAAGGTAATGTTTCCATGTGGTCAAAGCATGTATCACTGCTAACATTTCCTTCTCGTATATCTGCAAGTACAATTCAGCATCTTTGAGAACTCTACTCTCATATGCAACCACTCTGCCATCCTGCATCAAAGTGCCTCCTATGCTGTTCCCACATGCATCACAAGTTACAGCAAAGGGTTTTACAAGATCTTGCAAGATAATAACGGGTTCAGAACACAACTTTTGCTTCAGCTCTTCAAAAGCTGCATTTTCCTTTGGTCCCTACTGAAACGTACAGCTTTCTTTTGTAAAGCATGCAAGGGAGAGGCAATTTCTGCAAAGTACTTTATAAACCTCCGATAGTATGAACACAACCCAAGAAAGCTTCTGACTTCATGCAGATTTTTCAAAATTGGCCAACTCCTTATGGCCTCAACTTTTGCAGGATCCATCTTGACTCCATCCTTTGACACTATATGACCAAGAAAATGAATCTCATGCATAAAGAACTCACTTTTCTTGGTGTTTATTAATAGCTTGTGTCTTTTCAACTCTTGAAACGCATTAGTGAGGTGTTTCCTGTGCTCCTGCTCATTTTTAGAGAACACAATGATGTCATTGAAGAAAGTGCCCACAAACTTTCTGTGTGCTCTAAAAATTCTGTCCATCATTCTATTGAAAGTGGCAGGTGCATTCGTCAAACCAAAAGGCATCACAAGGAACTCATATAAGCCAAATGAAGTGCGGAAGGCAGTCTTGTAGACATCTTCAGGCCGTATCCTTATTTGATGGTATCCACTTTTAAGGTCAATAGGACTGAACATTGAGGAACCTTCCAACCGATCCAATATATCATCAATGCGTGGAATTGGAAAACGGTTCTTAATTGTGACTTTATTCAAAGTCCTATAATCAATACACATTCTCCAACTGCCATCCTTCTTTTGCACAAGCAACACAGGGGAATAGTAAGGAGAATTACTTGGCTGTATTAATTCCTTTTCCAAGAGTTCCTTCACTTGTGACATTATCTCTTCCTGTTGTACCTTACTGACATGATAGGGAGGTATATTAGGCGGTGAGCTTCCTGGAATTATATCGATTTGATGATCCTCGGGCCTCTTGGGAGGTAATTCTTGAGGAAGTGCATCTGAGAAAACAATCTGAAAATCTGAAATAAAAGCAGCCCTTTCTCTATCTAAAGCAGAAAGAGTAGAGCCTTCCTGAACTGGTTGGCTGTCCTCTTTGACAAAAATCAAGTACGCTGAAATACGACGCTTTATTACATTGGAAATACAAGAAGCTGAAACTATAGGGATGGACTCCCCTTTCAACTTTACATCAAGTACATGAATTTTTCCTCTATGAGTTAAAGAAATCTTCTTGTTTCTCATATGCACATCAGCCCCCACCCTGTACATCCAAGGCATCCCAAGCAAAGCATCACACTCTAGCAAAGGCATAATGTAGAAGTCCTCTGCATCCCGATATCCCTGGATATGCATCCTCAACTTGCCAATGATAGGAGTGACAGGTGTGTTGAGTTTAGGGTTGGCCATATCACACATGCCGGATGGCCCCATTTCTTTAGGCTTGATGCCAAGCCTTCCTGCCATATCAGGAGTTATGAAATTCGCCTTTGCCCCAGAATCAAAGAAAAACAAACAATTCTGATTTCTGATTTTTCCCCATGCTCTGCACATCTCAATATTTTTTGTTTCTTCTTCATCATGTGCATGTGGCAAACTCCCAATCACATCTGGAAGAAGTCCTGCGGAAGGTTTAGGCCCTTTGCCCTTCCGATCAGCCTGGTTATCACCATTCTTATCATCATCAGACCTGTCTCTTTCTTGAATGGGCAATCATAAGAGCGGTGTCCCTCTCCTTTGCATATAAAACATTTGTTTTGCTCCATGAGTGACTTTTTCTCTTCATCAGATAACTTGGTACGGGGCTGTTTATTAGGCTGTCCACGCCTTTGACCAGCTTTGAATTGGCCTTTTTCTCCCTTTTGAAACGGTCGTTTGCCATAGTTTTTATTTTCAGATTTGATGTCCTTATCCTGGTGTTTGGCAGCCCATTTGTTGTCTTCTTTCTTGCTGTCCATAAACCCAAATTCTTCTCCTGCATCCATGCATATGCTGTCCTTGCATTCTCAATTAATTGATTCATAGAACCCACCTTGGTTTTGATGCAATAATCACGTAGCTCACTAGGCAATCCACAACAGTACCTCTCTATTTGCTCTTTCAAAGAAACATGCCTGTAAGAGCTCAATGGCAGCAAAACATCCCAAAACCTTTGGGTGTAATCATCAAGATTATTGCAAAGTTCGTATGACAAGTCATGCTTGTGTGAAAGTACTTCAACTTCAAAAGTTGGAGTAAGCCAAGTAGAAGAGGACACTTGCTTAAATTCCAGCCAAGTAGCAGGTGCATCTCCATGAAGCATAAGGTTGGTGTACCACTTAAGTGCATTGCCTTTCAAAAATGTGGCGACCTTCCTCATCTTGGATGCTTTTGTAAACAAACCCCCAAGAAATGCACCATCAAACTGTGGAAGGAATGTGAGGGCTTTGTACCTGTCCTGTACTCCATTATATGTATCAAACCTGACATGAGAACCACCATCCTTAAATTCTTTATATACATTTGATATTGGCTATCCCAAAGATGGCTGTATATTTGCAGCATTCCCTTCACTAGGGAGAGCCATGCTTGGCTGAACATTAGGCATGGGAGCATATGCTGTGGCTTGCATGCCTGGCTGCATTCCCACATTGTCATACATGGCTTGCTTTCTATGCCCAATTGGCGGTGAAATCAACATAGCATCAAAGATAGAATCTGTACCAAAATATTCAGGTTGCTGCCTCAAATATGGCTGAGGTGGTTGAGCCACATTTATGGACTGCACATTATTATTTTGAGGAGTAGAAATACCCAAACCAAGGCCTTGTGCTGGCTGCTCATACTGTTGCACTGGCTGTACTTTTTGTACCTCTTTCTCAAGTGCTCTTTTGGGTGATCCCTCTCTCTTGGAAGTCACTTTCTGAGTCATTTTTTATGGCTGTCCCTCATGGGAAACTGATGCATGAGTGTGCGGTCCGCCATGAGAAGCTGATGCATGTGTGTACTCACTCTTTCCGTGCTTGTGCTTTGTTGATTTCTTCTTCTTCTTGGCACTTGTTTGCACAATTTAAGCCAAATTTCGAGCCAGCTGAGTCAAAGCAGTCACTGCACTTGCAAGCTGTGCATTCAGCATAGTAGCATCATCTGACTCACTGCTAGAACTAGTATCACCGTTGAGCTCAGTTGCAGCTTCATGTGTGGCCTGCTCAAAGTGCTCCCTGCAGCTGTACACTAGCTGGATCATTAAGGCTTTCCTGCCTTCTCCTTTGAGGAGTTGTGGAGCTCTCTTGCTCATGGGTACTCACCATGTTTATGGTTGCAACATTCAGCTGTCAAAAAGTGCAGCAAAGATATCCTTCCACCAAACTATCGAGGCCCACCTCTTGAGAAAGAGTGTGTGGTATCCCGGCAATGGAACCAATGAAATCGGCCTCTAATCACTCAGAGGGCAGTGGAACTAAACCTTTAGTCACTTCAGCACTTATTTACAGCTCACAAAGCATATATCACAACCATTAACCATTGCATGATCACCATTTGGCATTTACCCATTTGTTCACAAACAAAACCACTGAAAAAGGGATGGAGGCTAGAATGCCCATGCTCAACAAACATAGACAAGTGCACCCGATTGGCCCTGGAAGACCTTCCCTGCAACTGAGCACGCAGCCCCAATTTACTAAGCCTTCGCAAGGCTTTCAAGCATAGAACACCATCACATAAGTGCACTTACCCATAGGCTCAACCCAAAGGCATTCTCTTTTCCGAGTGCAATTCCAATGGCTGTCCAGATGCAATCACACTGCACCCCAGCTGCACTCTCTTTGAGTGGTTTCCAGATGGCATTCACAAAGCTTTTCAAAGCTCCAAAATAAAATCAGCAAAGTACCCAACCAAAGAATGACTCATGTAGCACTGCCTGGGCACCTGTGAGCCAAGAAAGAGGTGGCACACGAGGCCAACCAATAGCTTATGGCAAAAAGAAATTGCAGCAGCAAAATCACAACTCACCAAGTCCTAGAAACTCGAACCAAGTCCTTAATCGCCAAGAGGACGTAGTAGCCAATGCCTAATTGCATTCTCAGCCAAAGAGGAGTGCAAAGGCATGAAGAAAGAGCATTTACAAGAGCCGACCAGCAAGAATTCCACTGAAAAATGTGAAAAGAAGCACTTCTGTCGCGAAGAAGTGGGAGTTCTTGGGCTCAAAAGAAGCGTGCTTCAGAGAGGAATGCATTGAGAGGTTTTGGAGAAGTTTCATCGCCGGAAAGTCCTCCAAAACTGAGAAAAACTAGTCAACCAACGCGTGGGACCACTCGAAATTCAAAATTCAACAGAAAGCTGTAGCTTTGCAAGAGGAAAGGCCCAGGAGGCGGTAGAAGCAAAAAGGTCAAAGCCACTTTTGCAAATTCGACCAGAAAGAGTGCTCAGCTCTGCCCGTTCTACCAAACGCATGGAGGGAAAAGCATATCGCTACAAAGGGGAGGCAGAGGGGAAGTCGAGGAATCCAAACGGAAGTCGAGGAATCTAAACGGGTGAGGAGTTATGAAGAAAAACGAAATTCAGCTGAAGGAGGCTGAAAAACCAGTCCAAAATCTCAACAAAGGGAGAAGATGAGAGAGAAAACCACACATGTGAAGTTTAGAAGGCCAGGGCCCTCTAGGGGGCCCATTAAAAATGCCACATCATCATTTCCCAACAACCACTCTTTTAATTCCTTGGAATGCCTTTGGGCCTAGGGATTAATTACGCTTATGTGCTAGGCACCATGCCGCGTTTAATTACACATTATTAAGCCCATGCTTGGACTTTTAAAACCAAAGCTGTCACGGTCTTGTAGTACATTAAAGTACTTAGAATTTTACGCCCCCGTGACATTTGTCACGGTCTTGTAATATATTAAAGTACTTAGAATTTCACGCCCCCGTGACACCAAGCCACCCATCTACCTAGTAATGAAGGCATAGATCCTTTGGATAATCCCCATCTCCAATTGCCACCTTCATCGATAACCTTCTTGAGAATGCTGCCATTCAGAAATGTGTGAAAGAAGCTACGAAGATGGAACAAACAGCCCTAGCTACTATTTCCCAAACCTAACAATACCATGCAAGGGCTTGGAGCCTAGTAACCAAGTACTAGAAGAACTAAACAAGGAAATCAAGGGCAAGACAGAAAAAGTAGAGGTTGCTTCTTTTGACATTCAAACCTATGGAGCACATAATGCAAAGGAGGGGACATGGGTTTTGAGATTGCTCTTCCGATCTCAAATTAGCAACTCTTCCAAGTTAATGCACTTTCAATGACAAGATGGTAGTAGTTACAGTACTTGAATGGGCTTACAAAGCTCATGCCCAAACTTACAAGTCAAAATCGGCCAAGGAAAAGCTTTTATGGAAAACATCCCAAGAGCCACCGCTTCCAAACCTCCTCAGCTCCTCTCTTGGCCACTCCTCCTCCACCTCCCCCATCCCTACTATCATTGAACCACTCTCTTGCCCAAAATTCCCACTTCTCCCAATTCTCAACATGCCTACATGGCCCAAACCTCCCACACTTGTCCCAATTTCCCATTCCCAATATGCCTACATGGCCGTGGCTACATATTCTTATTTCTTTTTTCTTTTTTTCAAGAAAGAGACTTCTATTAAGTAAGAGAAAAAACCCGCAAGAGCAAGCTTAAGGAGGAATACATCATGAAACCATGAGGATAAATAAACCCCCTCAAAATGAGGTGGAAAACAACCAAGGCTGAGGCTGAAAGTGCCACCTCAACCCTGTAAGAGTCTTTGAGAAAAAAGGAGAATCCTTCCATTCCCTGAAGAAAGAAGCCCTCCGTGTCTATCCAGATACTAGCCAATGTGTGCAAGGGATGAACCTGAGTTCCCTCCAATGCCTCTGTGCATCTGGCTCTCCAGATATGCCAGGCTTCTATGCTCGCTAGAATCTCCCAAGAGGTATCCACAGAGGCATGTAAAAGGAAGGTGTGGTATCACATCCAAAGAACAGGACTCAACCAAGATGTGGTGCTTCTCTCAAATTTGTATTATCTAGAGGTGAGGTTCTTCACCTACATTTTTCCAGAATTTTTATGGTCAAGGATCTCACAACTCCTTACTTTTGATTTTAATTTCAGTATCTAGCTTCAGGCACCTCCATCTCCATGCCTAGTCTCCTGAGAGAGGCTTCTTCTATCTGCCACACCGTCAGTCATGCTGAAAAAGTATAAGAAAGTTTAATAACCCTTATTGATCAGTCATGACTTAGGATCAATTTGATACCTTGGGGTGTCAGCCATCTCAGAGAGTGAAGAAAAGGTGCTTTAACAGAAACACCTTGCCTACTATTTGTTCATGGCCTTTAGAATTCCGTCTCATCTAGGAACACAAGCTTACAACCAAAAAATAAATTTCATTCCAAGGATCACGTTGGTATCAAATGCAAAACAATATTCACACATGCCAATGGTAACAGGGATGGGCATGTGTTTCAGTAGCTCTGAGATGGTATCCAGAGGTCATCCATGGGACTGATGTAAAATTTTACATGATACCAGGTATTACAGGTCAAGGTCTATTTTGATCACCATATTTGTTGATAAATTTGTGTAAGGAAGTATATCATATCAATGACAAGAAACTGTCGAACTTGTGGGAAATTAGATACCTTATAATACTTAAACTTGCTTCGGAGACCATATAACTTTTGCTCCTTCACAATTGAATCAGCTAACATTTCTCTCAGTTGCATCCGGATGCCTTTGCGTAATTTTGTTGCTGCCTATAATGTCATCAACTGATCTACTTTCATATGCAATGGTAAAGCAAAACATTTATCACAGTTGTATGCATATTTAAAGGACTCAATATCTGCTACAATGGCACCCACCTATGTACTTAAATATGCAGTAATATTTAAAAACACTTATCACACTTGTATTATATGTTTAGATTTTCAAACATATAAAAGATATTGTTTGTAATTCAATGGTATGCATGCAATTGGAGCCTATGTTGAACCCACCTCTAAAGAGGTGATTCGAAAGTCCCATGAGGTAAAAACAAGGGTAGCATAAGGGTATAGGGAACTTGTGTAAACCAATGATGCATCACCGCTCCCCATCATCCTTTTTGTGATCCTGCAAACAAGTACTACTTTGAGAAAGAGATGAGATAAATGCATTTTCAAGATACTTGTGATGCATAGCAGACGGTTGTAAAACAAAATCAGTTTGCCCTCGTGCAACAATAAAGTAACCGGTATCACATAGATTAATCGATCCATATCTAACAATCACAATACAAGCAAAATCTAAGACATCAAAAGGACGTACCATGGACAAATTCAAGCTACTATCTTTGACCAAGAAGAAAAACTGCTCTTAGAAGAGAGCCCCCAGTTTCTATCTATGATGACTGAGTAAAGCTTGGCACCTCGACAAAGCTTGACACGACTCCAGCTTTGTCAAAGAATCTTGTTGCATGAACTCATGCACTCATTTATCCAGTCCCAACACCTAAACAAAAATGAAGTAGATGTGATGTATATTCCCCTCCTTATCTAGCTAAGGCAGAAACCCATGCATGAGAAACCAAGAAACTCAGATAGTTGCACCAAGTATATGGTACGACAGGGATGACACAAGTCATGGCGATGACATGGTCGCAAGGATGACACAAGTCATGGCGATAACATGGTCACAAGGATGACACAAGTCATGGAGATGACATGGTTGCAAGATGACGCAAGTACATGGTCACTAGATGGCATAGTCACATGGGGACATAGTCATCAGGAGACATATCACCCAAGCACATGGTCATGCATCAAGGGTCTTCATGTCGCGCAGTCACGCTCTGCCAACCTCTGCAAACCTGACTCAATGGTGGCTGAAGTCGCCTTGTGTCAGATACAGGGTGGCTGCAGGCAGTGCACATGGAGTAGTTACAACACCGACTCGGCACAAGCTGACCGTTGCAAGAGACATGAAGAGACTCAGCGACGCGATGGCTAAGGATGAGGGGACAGCCAATAGGAGAGAGGGAGGGGATTTCCCATCTGAAAGGCGAGGGTGAAGAGGGGAGATGAGGGGGATGAGGAGGCATTCAGCATTGTACGGGGATTGACAAAGAGAAGGAGAGAGGCTAGAGCTACGAGCTCGCCTGTTGCATTGTTATGGTACATTGCTACTGTTGCATTGTTGTGGATGAGTGATCTCCGAACTCTGTTTGGAGAGACTAGTGTATAAGGATCCCTTCTATGATACGCACTTGTTCGCGTTGTGCTCGTCTACCGCTTTCTCCATTATCGGTTATTAGCGTTGTTCCTTCTTATCTCTTTTCTGAGTTTGTTCTTCCTGTTCTAGTACTCAGCACTCCGTAGCATCTTCGACTAGTGTTGTGTCATAGGTTCACGCATCACGCAATGTAGTGCACCTGAGGTAGAGTGGTGTCATAGGTCTACGCATCACCCACTTCACGCTTCTCACATCAGTGGCCTTAGGCCTCTGGTAACACCTCCGCAAGTGAGCGGACCTCCCCCTCAGACAGTTTATGGCGATCACGATGGGACACTGCTTGTGTTGAGTAGCAAGAGTGAAGTGGCATTTGAGTATCCTTGAGGGGAGAGTTCTTTTGCCGAGTAGTTCTAATAACCTTGAAGGAGCTAGTGAGAGAACTAGGAGGTACATGAGGAGAGTGGAGAGAAGACTTCCTGCCGACCAGACTTGATACAAAAAGCATTATGTGAGACAGAAGTTGGCGAAGTCCTTAGGGTGAGCACAAAGTGAACCCATTGGAGCAATGGCAAGAGCAAGCAACTTCATCGAAACTCTCATCGATCTAGACCAACAAGATCCCTAGTGGTCTTGGGAGAAGAGAAAGTACAAAGCGGAGAAAGAAAGAAAGTTTATTAAAGTCTTCAGAAGACCGATGGGTCTATGAGACTGTGAAAATCCTGATACAATGAGCTGTGGTAGTGGAGCTACTAAACGAGTGTCCATACCAATGTAAAATGCAAAATGCAAAAAATGCAAAAAATGCAGAATGGCAGTACTAAGTCCTAAGTACAACATAGTCATGTTGATGGTCGACTATATATCAATCTCAGCATCATCATCCCCAGCAACAGCAAGATATCACGATGGATGAGGCACTGGAGGCATGAAGTCGGCAATAGAGTGTTGTTGGTGTTGGAAGGCTGAAAGGAAAGCAAAGAGTGGACACAAACTCAGAATACTTGCATTACTTGCTTGTAGAATGAAGAAGAGTGAGGTCCTTAAGTAGGCACCTCATACATGCTCACTGACATCACTGATGACCTCAGAGCTCCACAATCATCTCCTCAATCTGCTCCTAGATTCTCTCAATCATCCTATGTGGCTCTCCACCACCTAACTGTGCTTGTGGGCACCTAACTGTGCCTTTAGCACTCACACATAGAAACATAAGGTGTGCCTGAGGCATACACCTTGAGATATCCCAACAAACCCCCCCTCAAGGAAATGCCTCAGGCTATGTCAAGGATACATCTAGTCTCATAGTTTCTCATGCCATCTCATGGTGGTCAAGGATAAATCTATGGCTAGGTTCTCATGCTAGCAAGGGTTCCCTTGGGTGTAAGGTAAACAAAAGGGATACAAAAAGACCTTCCAATGGTTATCTCCCCTGCATGTACATGCACACAATGTCTGCAGGAGGTACCACGGAACAAAACATACACATGGCCTACATCATAAGGTGACCAGAGGTGTTTACAAAACACACAAAACACAATAGTTTATTTTCATTCATTTTGGAGGACTATCCAGGCTGAGTACCTTGACATAAAAAGAGAGATCTGGAGCATACATAGAGATGTGTTTAAAATGCATAATCTTCAAAGGATGCCTCATCTTGTGGAGGCTCATTAACTGTAAGTAGATTTGCATTTTCTGTCTTTGCTTTGGCTCTGCAAAACTTCTCATTATGGTTGTTCTTGCCACAGTGCTTGCATGGATTAATTTTGAAGCAGTCCTTTGAAAGGTGATTTGTCTTTCCACAGTGATTGCAAGAGGTATACTTGCCCTTCTGGACTTTTACAGCATAAGCAGTGTCATTGCCTTTCCTGAGCTCCATATGCCTTTCTTCTTCTTGGAGAGCAGAGATAATACCTTCAAGATTAGGATTAGGAAGATTTTTCAAAGTGCTAACAATGTGATCATAATCTTCAGGCATACTCTTAAGTAACACTGCCATAGCATCATCTGGAGTAATAGGAGAGTTGATAGAAGCTAATTGAGTGTCATAAGACTCCGCATATAGTTGACATGAGCTGCTAAAGTAGTACCACTAGCCATCTTCAATTCAAAGAAAGAGATTTTAAGTGATAGTTTAGAGATGTGAGAGCTAGCACCAAAAATCATGTCAAAGCTTCTGCCAAGCTTCCGAAGGAGACTCCAAGTCAGAGATATGGTGAATATAATCATCTCCTAAAGCAAGAGCAATGATACCATATGCTTTTTCTTCTCTAGCTTGATCCCTTGCCGGTCGTGTCGGAGTTGAGGATTCTCCAGCATTGGAGGCCGTAGAAGAAGCGGTAGGAGTCGGTTTGACAAGTCCCCATAAGTTCTCCCTCATCAATGCAAATTTCACCTTCATCTGCCATGTGTGGAAGCCCTTTCCATTGAACTTCTCGAGATTAAATAGGGTAGCCATGAGAGGGTCTAACCCAGATATTGGGCAGTGTCTATCTCTCTTACAAGGAAAAAATAACTGAAAGACTTCCAAAATATGAGCACTTGATGTAGCAAAGACTAGTGACCAATATTCAAACAATGATGCTTCTTCTTACATGCTTCATAGAAGTGGGTGAAATAAATACTTTCCAATCAAAACCAGGTCTAGTAATTCCAAAAAAAACTGAAGCCACACTTGTACTGAAGTTATTGAAAGTTTCAAAAAACCAGAAATGCTAGAGTAGCATTTTATGTAGCATCATCTTCAAAAACTTGTCCAAAACTGTCAAAACTGAAAAGCTGAACTTGGAGGGCTTGTAGCTCACTCTTCAAAGCAAGGAAAAGAGGGCTTTCTGAAGCAAAAGAAAGCTCATATACCAGAGAAGGTCCAGCACAGAGGTTGGACGAAATGGTGCGCACTTTTGCCCGGGAGAGTTGCTACAGGCTGAAACTGAGTTTTGACGATTTCTCCCTCGTTACTGAACCAAATGACCTGAAAAATGGCTCAAAATCTTCGTCTTGAGGTCGCCCATCTACTCCTAAGAGGGCTCACGCAATGGTGGAGCAGGCAGGGAGTATTGAGCAACAGAAGAAATTCGCTGTTTGGAGAATGGCAGCCACCACAGACGTTTTTTCTTCAATTGCTTGCAGGTGGAAGTTCGCCCATACTAGAGGAGTTTCCAGCTCAGAGGGTTTGGGCAATGGTCGTTTGTAGGTGGAGAACCAAGCTCTCAAAGATTTTGGGAAGAAAGAGGAAAATGGAGAAGAAGAAGATGAAGAAGAAGAAGATGATGTGGCAGAAATGGGCTCAAGGGGGATCAAATGGCTCTGATACCATGTTGGAAGGCTGAAAGGAAAGCAAAGAGTGGACACAAACTCAGAATACTTGCATTACTTGCTTGTAGAATGAAGAAGAGTGAGGTCCTTAAGTAGGCACCTCATACATGCTCACTGACATCACTGATGACCTCAGAGCTCCACAATCATCTCCTCAATCTGCTCCTAGATTCTCTCAATCATCCTATGTGGCTCTCCACCACCTAACTGTGCTTGTGGGCACCTAACTGTGCCTTTAGCACTCACACATAGAAACATAAGGTGTGCCTGAGGCAGACACCTTGAGATATCCCAACAGTTGGCCACTCAGAGGTGCGGTCCTGGCACGTCTCCTGGTCGTAGCTATGCATCTCACCAGGGCTACTGTGACTCCCGTCGGTCGGGCTCCAACTCTAAACAAGGAGGGGATGTCTCCAAGTGTAATCTGTGTGTCGATCCTCTGTTTGAGCTATCGGGTCACGGGCTCCGGGTCACGTCATGTCGAGGCCTCGTCTCATTGGGATCCATGTGATCTAGCTGAAAGAACTCCGTGATAGAGCTCTAAGAGGGATCAACTGAGGAAGAAGTCTGCTCCTGTCTCCGTGCTTGGAGTATCCTCTCGCGGTGTCTAAGTGCCTCATGAATGAAACCCGCCAAACACCGCTGGTCTGGGTAGGAGAGGAAATGGGCTAAAATCCCATAACTATCTCGGAAGAGGCAGTGGAAACGTCCTCGGATCTCATAGTACACAGGACACCTGAAGATGAAATGCTCCTCTGTCTCAACCTCCTGTATGTCACATAGTGTGCATATGCGCCGCTCCTTGGGTAGTCGCTCTACTCTGCCGCTCTCGATGCGAAGTCTGTGTGAAGAGACCCGGAACTGCCCAAGAGAGATCCTCATCGAGTGGGGTAGGTGAATCTGTGTGTATCTTGGTGGGTCAATGAAACCCTCCGCTGTGATATGTAAGAAGTGATCTCTGTAGAAGCTAAGCTTCACTGAGAGTTCACTCGGTTCCAACCAGGTCCGAAAAGTGTGTAGCTATAGTAGATCCTCACGGATAACCTGGTTGACCTCGTGTGATAAGAGGGGAGAGAACGGAGCATCCATGCTATACTGGAAGGGAGGTAGTCTATCCATGTGGAGCCCCGGTCGCTCAAACCATCTCTCTGTACATGCATACCAGCACCTCTAATCTCCTCCTGCTGCAAGTGCCATAGAAGAGGATAGAGCTATCCATGGTAGCCTGCTACGCCCCAAGGTATAATCCCCATATTCCCTAACTCGGTACAGATATGTGATGACCTGAAATGCAGCATCTAGCTGTAAAGGGGGCGACCCAAACTCAGCCTGAATGATTTGGTGAGGAACGGATGACTTACCACGAATCATCCGTGATAGCATGAGAACCTGTAGCCGCTCCACACGGGCCCACTCTGTATCCGACAAGTCTGGCTCCCAACAAGGACTGCTGTACATCCCCGCTGGGCGAGCCAAGGAGTCAAAAAGCAACCCCTTGGTGCGTGGATCCTGAAATGGTAGCACTTGCGACATATAGAGTACCATCTAATTCCTCTATGGCTACATCAGTAGTGCGTTCACCACCAGTGTGGTCCTCTGCAACGGGGTATTGCCAGCCCCTCCACCATATGTCTCCTTGGTACCCACAATTCGTACTCTTCCATCGGGAGGCCCTTCATCTATTTCACCCATTTCAGCTTCTGGGGTGGGGATGGTGGTTCTTAATCTTGCAGAAAAAGCTTAACTTCTTGAGTTGCTCAACAAGGTTCATGTGAAGACTCGGAAGCTCAAAGGTCACCTTCATGAGGATGCGGAAGCTCATGTGAGGAAATTCTTCACGGCATGCAAAGCTAAAGGCGTAGAGAACGAGCATGCCTTCCTACACATCTTTCCATCGTCATTGGAGGATGCAGCTGATTATGGTATAGTCAATTTCCCCCTGATCATTTTCATACTTGGACATCTCTAAGGGAGGAATTCTTACGGACTTTCAAATTGGAGAAGTTCGAACATATGATTGTCCAAGAATTATCCACTGACACTATGAAGCCTAGGAAAAGCATCTCTGAGATGTACACAAGGATGAGGGTCTTGGCTGCCAAGATGTTTGTGCCACCTAATGACGTTGTCATGAAAGGATGGTTTTTGAAAGCATTGCCTCCCACCATTGCTATTAGGCTGGTTGACAAACTCCTTGAACATGCCTCACTACAAGATTTCTTGAGGGATGCAGTGAAGATGGAACGGTCACAGTTAAGTTTTGCCTCATCGCCAACTTCGACCACCCAGCCCCTCAGAGAGGAGGGATCATCAGCATGGCAGCAGCTCAAGAAGGAATTAGAAGAAATCAAAGGTCTAAAAGACATAACAAGGATGGATGGAAAATCATCCTATGAGGCCTAGATCAGAAGTGGTCTTTGGTGTACAGAATGCAAGGGTTCTGGCCATGGTCATTGGGAGTGTCCCTCTAAGCACAAGGTACCTACTTCTACCTTCTTCTGTACATTTTGTGAAATCCATGGACATGATGCTTCCGAGTGTAGGTACCTCAAAGGGTTAATGAAGCTTCTACTAGAGTATTCATCAGGGAAATCCCTAGTGGCTGCAATCAACAAAGCTACACTGGTAGCTTCTAGCCCGGCTTGTACCTTTTGCTCCTGGAAAAGCATCTGAGCCACCTTCCATTCCTATCATTCCACCCCCATTGCTTCAAGCCCCTGCACACAATCCGGTTGGGGCACCATACTTTTATCCTCAGCCCTGTTATGCACCGTACCAACCACCTACTCTCGGAGTTAAATATGGACAGTACTATGAACGCGGTCGACGGGGTGGTTTTCGAGAAGGTCGCGGAGGCGTTGGTCGAGGCACCAACCTTAGAAGACCTATCATGTGTTATCGATGCAGAGAGTACAGCCACTACCAAGATGATTGTCCACAGCCGTTTGGAGGACCCTCTTGCACATAGTGCAACACAAATGATCACTACAGTAGAGACTGTCCCAATGCCAGAGGTGAACCAACATCCCAAGTCAACATGGTTGATGTGGTAGTGGCAGGGGAGGGCAACAAACCCCATTTGATTGGTGCAGTGTTGGGAGTTGTGACAGGGTCACAAACAAAGGATGG